>NC_041383.1:539495740-539616508 GCF_002162155.2 Triticum dicoccoides | reverse complement strand
AACGCTCACTGTTCATCCAATCGATCGGCTTCAGTTAGCAGCAATAGCAAAGGAATCGCTCCATCGGGTTCAGTTAACAGCCATCGATCGATCACTCGGGTTCAGTAACGCGTATCTTGTAGTGCAATCGCTCGGGTTCAGTTAGAGCCCAACGCCTCGCTCGGGTTCAGTTAGAGCCAACGCCTCACACACACGTGCGTACCTGTACGAGAGAACGCACATCGCTCTCCCACTGTAATCGGCAACTCCCCAAAATTTTCCTCCCCCTCGCTTCTACTACGGTTTTTTCCGTCATGGACGGCCCAAAGAATGTCATGCAGTTGCGTCTCCGGCCCGCCTAGGACGAAAAGCCCATTTTCTGTCATGATTTTTATTCATAGAAGTAGGAGCCCAACACATCTATTATGATACCGGGTTTTGTCACAATTATCGTCATAGAAGTGTCATATGTATGACAGGAAAAAAATTCGTTCGGCCCAAAATGTCACGGATGTGTCTTTTTTTGTAGTGGGAGTAGATGGTGTTATTAGACGTTGTGTGCCTGAGCATGAACAGGAACAGATCCTACGCAAGTGTCACTCTGAATCCTATGGAGGACACCACGTTGGAGATAGAACTGCACACAAGGTACTACAATCTGGTTTTTATTGGCCTACTCTCTTCAAAGATGCTCGTAAGTTTGTCTTATCTTGTGATGAATGTCAAAGAATAGATAACATTAGTAGATGTCAAGAAATGCCTATGAATTATTCTCTTGTTATTGAACCGTTTGATGTTTGGGGCTTTGATTATATGGGACCTTTTCCTGCCTCTTATGGTTATACACATATTTTAGTTGCTGTTGATTACGTTACTAAGTGGGTAGAAGCTATTCCAACTAGTAGTGCTGATCATAACACTTATATTAAGATGCTTAAAGAAGTTATTTTTCCGAGGTTTGGAGTCCCTAGATATCTTATGATTGATGGTGGTTCACATTTTATTCATGGTGCTTTCCGTAAGATGCTTGCTAAGTATGATGTCAATCATAGAATCGCATCTCCTTATCATCTGCAGTCTAGTGGTCAAGTAGAGTTGAGCAATAGAGAGCTCAAATTAATTTTGCAAAAGACTGTGAATAGATCTAGAAAGAATTGGTCCAAAAAACTTGATGATGCATTATGGTCCTATAGAACTGCATCCAAAATCCTATGGGTATGTCTCCATATAAGATGGTTTATGGAAAAGCGTGTCATTTACCTCTTGAACTTGAACATAAGGCATATTGGGCTATTAAAGAGCTCAACTATGACTTCAAACTTGCCGGTGAGAAGAGGTTGTTTGATATTAGCTCACTTGATGAATGGAGAACTCAAGCCTATGAGAATGCCAAGCTATTCAAAGAAAAAGTTAAACGCTGGCATGATAAGAGGATACAAAAGCGTGAGTTTAACGTAGGAGATTATGTGTTATTATTCAACTATCGTTTAAGATTTTTTGCAGGAAAACTTCTCTCAAAATGGGAAGGTCCTTACGTTATCGAGGAGGTCTATAGTTCTGGTGCCATAAAAATCAACAACTTCGAAGGCACAAGTCCGAGGGTGGTAAACGGTCAAAGAATTAAACATTATATTTCAGGTAATCCTATCAATGTTGAAACTAATATTGTTGAAATCGTAACCCCGGAGGAATACATAAGGGACACTTTCCAGAACGTTCCAGACTCCGAAAAGGAATAGGTATGTGGTACGATAAGTAAACCGACTCCAAAACAACTCCAATGGCAATTTTTATCAGTTTTGGAATATTTAAGAATTTTAGGAAGAAAGAAGTAGTCCGAAAGGGACACGAGGCTCCCACGAAAGTGGAGGGTGCGCCCCCTCTACTAGGCGCGCCCCCCTGTCTCGTGGGTACCTCGTGTGCCTCCCGGACTCCGTTTTCTTGCACATTACATATTTTGGTTGGTAAAAATTCATTATATATACTCCCGAAGGTTTTGACCACCGTATCACGCAATTATCCTCTGTTTTTGTTTCGAGCTGTTTCTGTTTCACATCTAGAGCATCATGTCGTCTCCAAGCGCTCCCAAGGACAAGTTTTTCAAGAGGGTTATCAACCCCTATCTTGCGGAGGTGCTACAACACCCTCAACCCATTGAGATGCGTGAGGGGGTGCTGCACATCCGCGACGCGGAGGGACCAAGGCGTACCGGAAGCGTGGAGACAAAGCTCGAAGCTGTGGAGTAGCAAGTTTTCAAGTGCCAGGGGATGGTGGAGCATGGTCTCAACGCCAACCAGATGATGATCACGAAGTTCACCAACAACCACAAGTTGGATGCCAAAGTCATTGGGGAGACCATCTTCAAGCTTCAAGAGAAAATCGAGCACCTCCAAGCCCAGATCTACGACCTGCAAAACCAGAACTGTGAGTATGAATATAGATTCAAGAGGATGAGTTTGGCTGTAGATTTAAGGATCCCGGAGACTCGATTGTCCTTCTATGATGGAGAGCCGATGCCTTGGAAGATGGATGACAAGCCTACATCATTAACAACTCCTACTTCACCACCTCCGAGGACATAATCACATTGGTATGGGCACTCCCCTTGGCAACTGCCAAGCTTGGGGGAGGTGCCCCGGTATCGTATCACCATCACACTCCTATCTTTATCGTTTTATTTAGTTTGATCCTTTTAGTAGTATCTTGATCTAGTAGATTGAAGTTTTGATATCAAGTAGTTTTGAGTTTTGCTTTGTGATCTCTTTTTGTAATCGAGTCCGTGAGCTATCTATAATAAAGATTAGTGTTGAGTCAAGGGCTTTTGCTATGTTGCTATGATCTTGAGAAAGTAGAAAGAATAAAAGGGTTCATATTGATCTTATGGATAGTGATGACTTCACACATAGAAAGTATGAGGCATAAAAATTGTTGAGAGTTGATAAACTTAGCCTTGGTCATCATTGCAATTAATAGGAAGTGATAACGAAAGAGGGGTTCACATATAAATATATTATTTTGGACACCTTTTATAATTTGGAGCACTCATTAAGTATGACATGCTAAAAGAGTTGACGTTGGACAAGGAAGACAACGTAATGGTTTATGTTTTCTGACATCTCAGTTAAAGTATATTGTCATTGACCTTCCAGACATGTTGAGCTTGCCTTTCCCCCTCATGCTAGCCAAATTCCTTGCACCAAGTAGAAATATTACTTGTGCTTCCAAATATCCTTAAACCCAGTTTTGCCATGAGAGTCCACCATATCTACCTATGGATTGAGTAAGATCCTTCAAGTAAGTTGTCATGATGCAAGCAATAAAAATTGCTATCTAAATATGTATGACTTAGTAGTGCAGAGAAAATAAGCTTTGTATGATCTTGTTGTGGAAGTAATAAAAGCGACGGACTGCATAATAAAGGTCCACATACAAGGGGCAATATAAAGTGATGTTCTTTTGCATTAAGATTTTGTGCATCAACCCTAAACGCACATGACAACCTCTGCTTCCCTCTGCGAAGGGCCTATCTTTTACTTTATGTTTTTACTTTATGCTTGAGTCAAGGTGATCCACACCTTTCCCTTTTTCATTTTATCCTTTGGCAAGCCCCTCGTGTTTGAAAGATCATGATATATATATCCAATTGTGTCGGGGATATACCCCGCGGTGTAACCCGGCTAGAAGTATAACCCGACCGGACTTGGCGACTCACTGATGACCCGCCCTGGCTGGACGACACACTAAGTGACCCGCCCGATCCTGGCGACTTATGGGTGACTTGGCAAGTGGATCAGAGGAGCAACAAGACCCAGGGGCCCAGGAGGCTCAAGGCCCAGAAGGCCGGCCTACGTTATGGTAGGCCGGCTTAAGAGGAAAGGCGTGAGGCCTGCGCAGCAAACCGGCTCGCGTGCTTCCACCATTGACTCTGTCTCCATCGTACCAACTTCGTTGTCGCTTGGACAAATAAAAAGTTCAAGAGATTAGTGTGCACGTCGGCAAAACCGACTGGATTTCAATCAAGGAACACCATGAGCCGGCGGAACAGCATCCGCGTGTGAAGAGATTATTTTCATACGGGTGGGGACCTAACATCATCGTTGTTCCTTGCCAAGGAGTTTTCTGCAGAATTAACGAAGACTCGCCGAAATAGATGCGTCCAATCCAAGGATAGACCAAAATCAATTCCAAAGAGTTGTTTCCAATCAGAATTGGCAGACACGACGATACATAGTTTAAGCAAAAATTCAGAAGGGGCCACTTTCCTCCCCTAAAGCAGAGGGTCAACCGGATCTTGGAAAATATGGAAAGAAAAGCCAGCTACCTCATCAAGACCTGACCTGGCCTTGGTTACTTCCATCGCAACGGCTCCGAGCGCGACCGTCTACCATCATGATGTCCGCCTCCACCTCTGCTGGCTCGCCCCAATGGCCTAGCTTCGCGTACGGCTCCAATTCGCCATTAGCATCGAGCCGGCCATGAGCAGCCCTTGCTGGCCACTCTTCAAGTCACCTTCGCTGGCCATATGAGTCGCCACGCCTCCATTACAAATCGCCACGCCATGGCCGTAGCTCAAATCGCCAGCGTCACTTCCGGCCTTCATTGACCGGCCTCCGTGTGACCCGCTTCAACCTGCCATGACCGTCTGTAGCAAGTGCTCACCTTGAAGCTGCCTTGTTTCCGCTGCGTGATGAGCCGCTTGGACCGCGCCCAGTATTTGAGTCGCCGCCGATGAGTCACCCCGACCTAGCACCGCTCCGAGTCGCCCGGGCACACGGCCCTGAGCCGTATCACTCGCGTCAACCGGCCGGTCGCCTAACCTGTCTTCATCGTCCGCGCCTGGGGTCGCCTTCGTCGCGCGTCGAGCCGCCACCGCCGTGAACCGCCGGCTGCACGTCACCGTTTTTCACCGGGTCACCTATGAGTCACTGGTCGCCTCTCCGCCGCCTCAGCACTGTGACCCGCTGTGGCCGCCTTGGCCCGCCCCGTCGTCGACGCCTCTGCCGCGTGAGGCCGCGGCGACTCTGGCCTCTCCGTGTGACCCGCTCAGGCCGGTTCTACCGTGCCTCGTTCCATTGCCGAGCCACCATGAGCGCTATTTCTATTACGATTAAGTCACCGGATTCAAACAGCAGGGCGCCCCGCTGGTTCTAAATCGCCGCGGCTGTATACACAGGTCAATCACCTCATGGCTAAAGTCTGATCTGGTCCTCGCGCGCTATCATTGGAGGCCGCATCTACATCCGCACTATGTCAAAAAATTTCTTAACGGATGTGCGCAAATCGTAGCCTCGGTGGTCCGGTCTACTTCAACTCACCGGACTGTTTCCTATGGCTGACTCGCCCGTCCATGCCGGTTTACCATGCAGCGGCCAGTTCACCCGTGAGTGATTTCAACTTCACCTAATGATCATCAATTTCATGGCGGATTATTTCCGGCCTGGCACATCAGGTGATATCCATGTAAAATATATTTTATTAGCACATATTATTTTTGTCAAAAAACAAGTTTATCTTTGCCTTGGTCTGCAATATTGTTTATGCAGGGCAATTATTTATGACAACAAGTGATATTTCTCAACGGACTCCCGCACCGGCTTACAACGCCGTGGCTGTCTTTCGCGACCACACCGGCTTACAACGCCGTGGCCGTCTTTCGCGACCACACCGGCTTACAACGCCGTGGCCGTCTCTCGTGACCATGCCGGCTTACAACAAGGAGGACAACTTGCCCGCCCGCACCGGCTTACAACGCCACGGTCGGTTTATCTGTCTGTGCCGTCTCAGATGTTGCGGTCGTTTTTATCGTCTGTCTCTCGTGGTCTGGTCTACATCAACATATCGAGCTGCACCTGTCTGCATGAGTTGTTTATTGAGTATGCGCAAGTCACTGCTTGGGAAGCCCGGTGTTCTTCCAACAAATTGGAGGCAAATTATCATGTATTATCAGCCGCCGTCCGCACCGGATGGCTCAATGGGCAGACGCACAAGTCGCCGCCACTGCGGTTTGGTTAACTTCAAACAACCAGTTGGAAGGAACCATTGGCCGAGTTGCTGACATGGTTCATACGGGATCATTTGTAACCCGCCGCAGTCACCTCAACCTTCTATGGATTCACATCGCGTTATCAACGCCAATGATATACACCTTATGCTATGGTAAAATATGGAGAATCTCAAGCTGACTCTTCGAGTCATCTTGAGACTCGGGGGCTACAATGGTATGGCTCGGCAAAATTAGCCGGTTTCAATGAATTCAAGAACTCCGTGTCATTGAAGGGAAGATAACCCGGCCCTGGAGGCTACTGCTTTATTGGCGAATATTTTAAAGCCGCTAGAAAAAATTTCCAGTTCAAAATGAAGATTCCGGTTTAAAATACAGCTCAAGAGACATCTCTCTCCCGTAAAGCTTTGAAGCTCTCAAAACCGGTTCAACATCCGAATCAAGGTAAATTTGTCCCTTACAAAGCTTTGAGGATCTCAATATCCGGTTTAAGAATGTCCGCTTCAAAAAGAATTAATCTCTCGCAAGTTCGAGATCTCAAACAAATTAATGGTTACCAAAGAGAACTTGCTGCCATGATGCACGGTTCAAAACATGGATATCCTGCCTTACGGCTTATCTTATTATGGTCACTTGGGGGCTTCCTGCTCATCGGGCATAGCTATCAATACCCTCTTGATCGGCGCAATGACAAAACTTATATGGTCACTTGGGGGCTTCCTGTTCAAACATAGGTCGTATTCGAACCAAAGAGAACATAGCTGTCGATACCCTTTTGATTAGCAAACTGCTGATCCTACTTGGGGGCTTCTTGATCGTATCCGAATCATAGCTCAACCCCTTTGGGAATCGACGTGGATTGTATTTGAATCAGCGTCGCTAAACAACTCTTAAGGTCATTTGGGGGCTTCCTGTTCAAACATAGGTCGTATTCGAACCAAAGAGAACATAGCTGTCGATACCCACTTTGATCGGCATCGCCAATGCCACTGGGGGCTATATGATCGTATTCAAATCTTAGCTTAACCCCTTTGGAACGGTTTACTGATCGTATTCGAACCAGAAGCCTCAAAATTTTTATCTGTTTTTATACAATCACAAATATTTGAGTTGTCACAAATATCATATGTGTCGGCTCTTACAGAGTTGAGTTATCAACTTCACTGTCCGGGTCACATAAGCCGGCGGTATCATTCAAAGAATCATAGGGATCTTGTGATCTACTTGTGTGCAGGATAAGGATACATTTGGGTGGTTACCCGCCCTGGCTTTTGACGTTAAGTCACCAGGGCATATGTTGTTTAAACTCTTTGCAAGATTTGCAGGAATATGACATATAAATGATTAAGTTCAAGCTCATTACCAAACTTGATGCTTCAAAATAATTATCCGCTCTGGATTTTTCTCAAAGGCTATAAGCCGCCGGGTTATAAAAATTCCGGCTTACAATGAAGGCGTATTAAATCATCGTTGGCCAAGAGCCGCCGGGTATTTAAACTCCGGATTTACTTATCAACCGATGAGGTATTCAAATTTTTAATAGCCAAAACTGGCTAGATTTTCATGATGATATTGAATGATTGAGGTTTTCATACTGGGTTATATTATTCAAATCTTGAATAGCCAACATGGCTGGATTTCTATTGTGATTATCAATAACCAGTATTATTGAGGTTTTCAAAGTCGCTTTAGCGCAATGGCTATTATTTTATTAATGGATATGATTTATTCTACAATGGAAGGAATAGTCTCGAGTCGCTGCAGGCTTACGACCCGGCACTTTGGGGCTACATTATTCAAATTGAGGTTACATCAAATATGCAAGTCTCATGTCGCTGCAAGCATGCACCATGACACTTGGGGGCTAATGCAAAGTCATTTTTGTTCACCTCATTGAAGACCCGATTCATCACATCGTAATGAGCCAGCCCTTGGGGGCTACCAATTGCTCCTATCAAAAATTCAAGGTACACAAGCATTAATCCATTTTATTGAACAGTTCACTATTCAGTTGGTAGAGTACAAAGCTCTTAACCTTGTGGACGTGGGTTCAAGCCCCATGGTGGAGATTATATTATATGATGTTATTATCAATTATGTACAAAGTCCCAGCTCAGTATTATCTTACTAAGCCTGCCCTTGGGGGCTACACATTGTTGTTCAAGTTTACATGGTTATATCTACAAAATCCCTGCTCATTATTGCATAATGACCCGGCCCTTGGGGGCTACACTGGTTGAAGTTTTTATGAGCATAAGGCAATTTCAGGTCCCAGGTTGCTGCAAGCATGACAACCTACATATATGGAGTATTCAGTTTTTAATAGTGACTGAGATGAACATAGATTTCTTCAAAGTGGCAGTAATTATATGGAAACAAGTCTCAAAACATCACTTTGTTCTGTTCAAGACTTGGGGGCTACAGGTAATATGGATATAAGGGAGAAATATCTTCCAATCTTCAGTTTTGAGTAAACAATCATAACCCGGCGTCATCAATAATCATGAACCGGCATTGGCAACAATCATGAACCGGCGTTGGAAACAATCATGACCAGGAATTATCAGTTTTTATAACCCGGTGATTTTGGAAATCAGAGATCGGCAAGTTCTATATTTTCAAACCGGAAGAATATCATATGAGTATTTCAAAACCAATATTTCTTAAGCCGACGCTTTGGAAGCCGACTCAAGTGGATTATTCTTCACAATATTTCTCTATGAGACACCAACGTCAGCAACTTGAGTATGAAGATGGTTTATTGACCCAGATTTTTTAGAAAGAGGAAATGACAAGGACTTAAGGATGATCAAGTGCCGGTTTACAAGAATTATTAACCCGGAGCACAACCTGTCAAATTTGTTCTTGTGTTTATTTTGCAGCATAAGTTTACCATGGATAAATCCAAGCTGCTAATGTCGGGGATATACCCCGCGGTGTAACCCGGCCGGAAGTATAACCCGGCCGGACTTGGCGACTCACTGATGACCCGCCCTGGCTGGACGACACACTAAGTGACCCACCCGATCCTGGCGACTTATGGGTGACCTGGCAAGCGGATCAGAGGAGCGACAAGACACAGGGGCCCAGGAGGCTCAAGGCCCAGAAGGCCGGCTTACGTTATGATAGGCCGGCTTAAGAGGAAAGGCGTGAGGAATATCTTCCTTACAAGGAATCAAGACCCGGACTTGTATTCGGCTTGTAGTAGAAGATAGACTAGTCCTAGTCCTACTAGGACTCCACATGTAACCCGCCCCTCTAACTTATATAAGGAGGGGCAGGGCACCCCAAAGAGGGACAAGGAACAAGAAACAATATTTAGGGCTAGACACAAAGGGGGAGCCGGTTTATGCGGAGACTCTCGGTGAGCATAATGAGACCTAGCCTCAAATAGCATGTAGGGCTATTCCGGATGATGTTTCCCGGGGCCCGAAGCTGTCTAAATCCTCGTCTTGTGTGATGATCCGCCTAGCGTCTTTCGATTCTGCCCAAACCCTCTCAAGCTACCACATAGATGCGTTGGCCTCGCGACTAAGTCCTTGCAAGAGGACATCTGACGTGATAATTCCACGTCAGACGTGATAATTCCACGACAGTTAGCGCCCACCGTGGGGCCTGCGCACGATGGTGTCGAGTTCTTGAAGGGATTTCTCTGAGGGATCGAAGAGTTCGCAATCTTCTAGACAAAGAGGAACCAATTTAGAAGGATCTACATCAACTACAAGTTCATCGGTCAAGATTGAAGAAATTGGTCTTGCTGAGATAAGCCACCACTCAGTGTTTATGATGACCCGGAGACAGACCGGGACTCCAACGTCAGCAATTTGAGTATGAAGATGGTTTATTAACCCGGATTTTTTAGAAGGAGGAAATGACAAGGACTTAAGGATGATCAAGTGTCGGTTTACAAGAATTATTAACCCGGAGCACAACCTGTCAAATTTGTTCTTGTGTTTATTTTGCAGCATAAGTTTACCAATGATAAATCCAAGCTAAACTTGGGGGCTAATGTCGGGGATATACCCCGCGGTGTAACCCGGCCGGAAGTATAACCCGGCCGGACTTGGCGACTCACTGATGACCCGCCGTGGCTGGACGACACACTAAGTCACCCGCCCGATCCTGGCGACTTATGGGTGACCTGGCAAGCGGATTAGAGGAGCGACGAGATCCAGGGCCCAGGAGGCTCAAGGCCCAGAAGGCCGGCTTACGTTATGGTAGGCCGGCTTAAGAGGAAAGGCGTGAGGAATATCTTCCTTACAAGGAATCAAGACCCGGACTTGTATCTGGCTTGTAGTAGAAGATAGACTAGTCCTAGTCCTACTAGGACTCCACATGTAACCCGCCCCTCTAACTTATATATGGAGGGGCAGGGCACCCCAAAGAGGGACAAGGAACAAGAAAAAATATTTAGGGCTAGACACAAAGGGGGAGCCGGTTTATGCGGCGACTCTCGATGAGCATAATGAGACCTAGCCTCAAACAACGTGTAGGGCTATTCCGGATAATGTTTCCCGGGGCCCGAAACTGTCTAAATCCTCGTCTTGTTGATGATCCGCCTAGCGTCTTTCGATTCCGCCCAACCCCTCTCAAGCTACCACATATACGCGTTGGCCTCGCGACTAAGTCCTTGCAAGAAGACATCTGACATGATAATTCCACGACAAATTGGATGTAAGTTAGCATGGGCTATTATTGTTGACATCACCTAAAGGTGAATACGTTGGGAGGCAACACAATAAGCCCCTATCTTTCTCAGTGTCCGGCTGAAACTCCATAACCACAAGTATTGCATGAGTGTTAGCAATTGTAGAGGACTACAAGATAGTTGAGTATGTGAACTTGCTGAAAAGCTCTATTGCTAACTCTTTCTGGTGTTATGATAAATTGCAATTGCTTCAATGACTGAGATTATAGTTTGTTAATTCCCAACAAAGTTTTTGAACCATACTTGACATTGTGAATTGATTGTTACTTGAGCATAAGAAATCATATGATAAAATCTATATATGTTGCTGTTATAAGAATGATCATGATGCCCTCATGTCCGTGTTTTATTTTTATCGACACCTCTATCTATAAACATGTGGACATATTTTTCGATTTCGGCTTCCCCTTGAGGACAAGCGAGGTCTAAGCTTGGGGGAGTTGATACGTCCATTTTGCATCATGCTTTTATATAATTATTTATTGCATTATGGGTTGTTATTACACATTATATCTCAATACTTATGGCTATTCTCTCTTATTTTACAAGGTTTACCATGAAGGGGGGGGGATGCCGGCAGCTGGAATTCTGGCTGGAAAAGGAGCAAACATTGGAAACCTATTCTGCACTGCTCCAAAAATCCTGAAACTCCACAAAACATGTTTTTGGAATTTATAAGAATTATTGAGTGAAAGAAGTACACCAAGGGGCCCACACCCTGTCCAGGAGAGTGGAGGGCGCCCCCCTTACTGGGCGCACCCCCTATCTCCTTGGCCCCCTGGTGGGCCTTCGGTGTCCATCTTCTGCTATATGAGAGCTTTTACCCTGAAAAAATCGTGGGCAAGCTTACGGGACGTCATCACCAAGAATCCTCTCATCGGGAGGGGGTCAATCTCCATCAACATCTTCACCAGCACCATCTCCTCTCAGAACCCTAGTTCATCTCTTGTATCCAATCTTGTATCAAAACCACAAATTGGTACCTGTGGGTTGCTAGTAGTGTTGATTACTCCTTGTAGTTGATGCTAATTGGTTTACTTGGTGGAAGATCATATGTTAAGATCCTTTATGCATATTATTACCCCTCTGATTATGAACATGAATATGCTTTGTGAGTAGTTACATTTGTTCCCGAGGACATGGGTGAAGTCTTGCTATTAGTAGTCATGTGAATTTGGTATTCGTTCGATATTTTGATGAGATGTATGTTGTCGTTTCCTGTAGTGGTGTTATGTGAATGTCGACTACATGACACTTCACCATTATTTGGGCCTAGAGGAAGGCATGGGGAAGTAATAAGTAGATGATGGGTTGCTAGAGTGACAGAAGCTTAAACCCTAGTTTATGCGTTGCTTCGTTAGGGGCTGATTTGGATCCATATGTTTAATGGTGTGGTTAGGTTTACCTTAATACTTCTTTTGTAGTTGCGGACGCTTGCAATAGGGGTTAATCATAAGTGGGATGCTTGTCCAAGTAAGGGCAGTACCCAAGCACCGGTCCACCCACATATCAAATTATCAAAGTACTGAACGTGAATCATATGAACGTGATGAAAACTAGCTTGACAATAATTCCCATGTGTCCTCGGGAGCTCCTTTCTCATTATTAGAAATTGTCCAGGCTTATCCTTTGCTACATAAAGGATTGGGCCACCTTGTTGCACTTTATTTACTCATTACTCGTTACTATTTATTTATCACAAAACTATCTACTACCTACAATTTCAGTGCTTGCAGAGAAAACCTTACTGAAAACGGCTTATCATTTCCTTCTGCTCCTCATTGGGTTCGACACTCTTACTTATCGAAAGGACTATGATAGATCCCCTACACTTGTGGGTCATCAAGGGATTGTTATATGATCTATCTATGTTATTATTGTTGAGATAACTTGCACTAGTGAAAGTATGAACCCTATGCCTTGTTTCCTATCATTGCAACACCGTTTACGCTCTCTTTTATCATTAGTTACCTTGCTGTTTTTTATATTTTCAGATTACAAAAACCTATATCTACCATCTATATTGCACTTGTATCACCATCTCTTCGCCGAACTAGTGCACCTATACAATTTGTCATTGTATTGGGTGTGTTGGGGACACAAGAGACTCTTTGTTATTTGGTTGCAGGGTTGTTTGAGAGAGACCATCTTCATCCTACGCCTCCCACGAATTGATAAACCTTAGGTCATCCACTTGATGGAAATTTGCTACTGTCCTACAAACCTGTGCACTTGCAGGCCCAACAACGTCTACAAGAAGAAGGTTGTGTAGTAGACATCAAGCTCTTTCTGGCGCCGTTGCCGGGGAGGTGAGTGCTTGAAGGTATATCTTTAGATCTTGCAATCGAATCTTTTTGTTTCTTGTTTTATCACTAGTTTAGTTTATAAAAGAAAACTACAAAAAAATGGAGTTAAGTTTGTCTCATACGCTTCATCTTTTTAATATCTTTCGTGAGTATGATGGAAAGGAAAATTGTGCTCAAGTGCTAGAAGAAGAATGCATTAAAATGCTTGGTACTAAATTTTTGAATGATGAGCATGATTGCAATGTTGTTAGTATGAACTCTTTGAATATCCATAGTACTAATGATGATTGCACTAGTTATGATGAAAATGTCTCTTATAAGCATGTTGATTTTTGTGGAGTAGATTGGGTTTGCAAGTACACACCAAATAGGGAAGATAGATATTGCAAGAGGAATAAGAATTTAGAAACTAAATGGTTGCAAGAAAGGCTAAATGTGAGTGCTAAAAATTTAAATTTCCTTTGCTGTACTTGTGAACTTTGCAATGAACGTGGTCATTTACATCTTCGATGCAAATTGTTTCATGATCGAATCGTGTCCAAAAATTGTGATGATTTGATCTCCCTTGCTCATTACAATGAACTTAGTTTGCTTTTGGGTTATGAAGAATTGAAATGTTTAATTAAGGACCTTCCAGAATTTGCCCATAAGAAATTCCTTGATATTGATCGATAGAAGATTTATTTGTATTGTGCAGTTAATTGCATTGAAAATCCTTATATTGCCAATTACCTAAAGAAAAGAAAGCAAATAGAAGATGTTGAGAATACTAATGAAAGGGAAGATACTTCCCAATATCCTCCTATTATTTCTTATGATGAATCAGGTAACGAGGAGGAGCTTTCTATTCAACCAATCTCATCAATAAGGAGCTCAAAGAGGAAGATTGAACCCACACATAATGTGAAGAAGAAAAAGAAAAGAAGGAGAAACAAAGGTAGAAAGGTATCCCTCCCAAATGATGTTGCTCCTACTACTCATTGTGATGATGATAATTGCTTTACTATTGGTGCTATCCATATTTTTAACGATGAGAGTGATTATGCTTATGATATGAAAGGGCCCAAGCTTGGGGAAGCTATGTTTGACGAGGATGAAATATTTGAGAATATATTTGCTGAAATTAATGTTTGTCCCAAGCTTGGGGATGCTATGTTTAATGAAGATGATATTTTTAGCATCCCAAGTTTTGATATGCAAAGTTGTTATGATGATAGCATGCCTCTTACCTATGATGATTGTATTGATGAAAGTGGGTTTGGAAGAGTGTCAACTTTAGGAAGTAGTGATCCCACTACTTTGGAGGATGTTGAATTTTATTGTAATGAATACGAAAGTGGATCTGGAAGAGTGTCAACTTTATTTAGTGATTCCACTATCTTGGGAGAGGTTTCAATCGATTATAATGAGAACAAAGTTGCTACTTATGATGATTATTGTGATGAAACTTATGCTATAAAAAGTAGTGATGATTATATTTATAAAACTTGTCATGATTATGATTACCCTTTTTCTGAACATTACTCTTTTAATGTGGAAACAATTTTTAGTGTTCAAGTCTCTTATGATACTCCCACTATTTATAAATCACGTTATTATGCTAATGTAGTAATCATGGTTTATAGCTTTTTTTCAATAAAGTGCCAAGTAATACCTTTAGGATAGCTTACGTTGATAGTTGTGTTAATCCTGCTGAAAATCAGAAACTTTTGCACCCAGTAAATTAGTTTTGTTAATTCACAGAAACGTGATATGATCTGATTATTTTTTCTCTGGATTGGTACACGGATTTCTTAGGACTTCCTAATTTTTTAGAATTTTTGGAGTTCCATAAGTATACGTTTGATACAGGTTACTACAGACTGTTTTGTTTTTGACAGATTCTGTTTTCTATGTGTTGTTTGCTTATTTTGATGAATCTATTAGTAGTATCGGAGGGTATGAACCAAAGATAAGTTGGAGTACAGTATATATTACACCAATATGAATTTAAAATGAGTTCACTATAGTACCTAAGTGGTTGTTTTATTTTCTTATACTAACGGAGCTTACGAGTTTTTTGTTGAGTTTTGTGTTGTGGAGTTTTCAAGTTTTGGGTAAAGATTCAATGGACTACGGAATAAGGAGTGGCAAGAGCCTAAGCTTGGGGATGTGTAGGATCGAAAGTATGTCTAGAGGGGGGGTGATTAGACTACTTGACCAAATAAAAACTTATCCTTTTCCCAATTTTAGTCTTTGGCATATTTTAGCTATCTTAGCACGAGTCAAGCAATCTTAACACAATTCAAGCAAGCATGCAAAGAGTATATGAGCAGCGGAAAGTAAAGCATGCAACTTGCAAGAATGTAAAGGGAAGGGTTTGGAGGATTCAAACACAATTGGAGACACGGATGTTTTTGTCGTGGTTCCGATAGGTAGTGCTATCGTACATCCACGTTGATGGAGACTTCAACCCACGAAGGGTAACGGTTGCACGACTCCACGGAGGGCTCCACCCACGAAGGGTCCACAAAGAAGCATCCTTGTCTATCCCACCATGGCTGTCACCCATGAAGGACTTGCCTCACTAGCGGTAGATTTTCACGAAGTAGGCGATCTCCTTGCCCTTACAAACTCCTTGGTTCAACTCCACAATCTTGTTGGAGGCTCCCAAGTGACACCTAGCCAATCTAGGAGACACCACTCTCCAAGAAGTAACAAATGGTGTGTTGATGATTAACTCCTTGCTCTTCCAGCATTATTATTGTTACTACTAGAGGAAGAATCCTTCTTGTTCTTGTTAATGGACTTGACTTGAGGCATGTAAGTAGATAAGAGTAAACGCTTGGCAATGTAAGAAGAACTTTTCTTACAGAGATCATCATTGATTGCCTTTAAGAACTCATGCTCTTGCTCAAGGTTGAGCTTTTCAAAGCGTAACTTCTCATGAGTCCTTAAAAGTTCTCGATGATCTTCTAAGATAGTTTCAGGAGCTAACTTAAGAGTGTTTAGTTCTTTAGTTAGAAGCTCAATCTTCTCCTTATCATTGTCATTCGTTTTATCTTGATTAGCATGATTAATTTATGTTTCATCATAGTATTCATCACTAGAGTTGTCAACAAGTAAATCATCATCACCTAGCAAGTCATCTTCATCACTATTGAAATCAACATACTCGGTGTGTGTTACATTTGGGCCTGTAGCCATGAAGCATCTTCCAAGTCCTTCATTTGGTGAATCAAATATGTCGTAGGAGTTGGTTGATACAAGTGCTAGACCGGCAACACCTTCATCTTGAGTATATTCAGAGTCGGAGTGATAGCTTCTCTCGGAGTGATTGTCGGAGTCGGAGCCGGATACCCATTCACCAACATGAGCTTGATGTCTTTGTTTTGTGTAGCTCCTTGATGACTTGTCCTTCCTTTCCGAATCCTTACTTCTCCGGGATGTTCTTCGTTCATAACGATCATCTCTACTCCTCCTCTGTCTTGGTGGTGATTCTTCTCTTCTACTTCTCCTCTTGGGTGATTCTTCTCTTCTTTTGTAGGGTGTCGTACACTCATTGGAATAGTGTCCGGGTCTCCCACAATTGTAGCAATTGCGCTCTCGACTAGAAGATCTTTTGTCATTGTAGGACCTTGACTTGGAGCATCTTTCTTTGCTTCTACTCTTGTAGAACTTGTTGAAGTTCTTCACCATTAAGCTCAATTCTTCATTGAAGGTTTGCTTCTCACTTGATGATGTAGGGGATTCACATGAGGCTTTGTAAGCACCACTAGACTTGTTGTGAAGTTCCTCCTTATCCTTGAGTGACATCTCATGAGCAACAATTCTTCCAATGACTTCTGTTGGCTTGAGATCTTTGTAATTTGGCATCATTTGGATCAATGTGCAAACGGTATCATATTTTCTGCCCAAAGCTCTTAGGATCTTCTTGATGATGAATTTGTCGGTTATCTCTTCACTACCTAAGCCGGCAATATCATTTGTGATAAGAGCAAGCCTAGAGTACATTTCAGCGACACCTTCACCATCCTTCATTTTGAACTTGTCAAGTTGACTTTGAAGCACATCCAACTTGGATTCCTTGACGGAGTCGGTACCTTCATGCATATCAATCAAAGTGTCCCAAATTTCCTTTGCATTCTCAAGGCGGCTGATTTTGTTGAATTCTTCGGGGCACAATCCGTTGAAGAGGATATCATAAGCTTGAGCGTTGTATTGCAGCATCTTCAACTCTTTCGCGGTAGCTTCACGGTTCGATTCTCTCCCATCAAAGAATTCACCTTGCAAGCCAATACACACAATAGCCCAAACGGCGGGGTTATGTCCAAGAATATGCATTTCCATGTTATGCTTCCAACTAGCAAAATTAGTACCATCAAAGTAAGGACCTCTACGGTGATAATTTCCCTCGCTAGACGCCATACTCTCCTAGGTTGTGAAACCAAGGCTATGACCACCAAAATCTATGGAAATCAAAGCAAATGGAGACCAAAGCTCTGATACCACTTGTAGGATCGAAAGTATGTCTAGAGGGGGGTGATTAGACTACTTGACCAAATAAAAACTTATCCTTTTCCCAATTTTAGTCTTTGGTAGAATTTAGCTATCTTATCACAAGTCAAGCAATCTTAACACAATTCAAGCAAGCATGCAAAGAGTATATGAGCAGCGGAAAGTAAAGCATGCAACTTGCAAGAATGTAAAGGGAAGGGTTTGGAGGATTCAAACACAATTGGAGACACGGATGTTTTTGTCGTGGTTCCGATAGGTAGTGCTATCGTACATCCACGTTGATGGAGACTTCAACCCACGAAGGGTAACGGTTGCACGACTCCACGGAGGGCTCCACCCACGAAGGGTCCACAAAGAAGCATCCTTGTCTATCCCACCATGGCTGTCACCCATGAAGGACTTGCCTCACTAGCGGTAGATTTTCACGAAGTAGGCGATCTCCTTGCCCTTACAAACTCCTTGGTTCAACTCCACAATCTTGTTGGAGGCTCCCAAGTGACACCTAGCCAATCTAGGAGACACCACTCTCCAAGAAGTAACAAATGGTGTGTTGATGATGAACTCCTTGCTCTTGTGCTTCAAATGATAGTCTCCCCAACACTCAACTCTCTCTCACAGGATTTGGATTTGGTGGAAAGAAGATTTGAGTGGAAAGCAACTTGGGGAAGGGTAGAGATCAAGATTCATATGATAGGAATGGAATATCTTGGCCTCAACACATGAGTAGGTGGTTCTCTCTCAGAAACAAGCAAGTTGGAAGTGTAGGTTCGTTCTGATGGCTCTCTCCACGAATGAAGAGGAGGTGGAGGGGTATATATAGCCTCCACACAAAATCTAACCGTTACACACAACTTGCCAAACTCGGTGGGACCGAATTGGTAAACTCGGCCGGACCGATTCAGCAAATCTAGTGACCGTTAGGATTTCGGTGGGACCGACATGCAACTCGGTAGGACCGATATGGTTAGGGTTTAGGGCATAACGTAATCTCGGTGAGACCGATTACACAAACTCGGTGAGACCGATTTTGGTAATAAGCTAACCAGAGGGTTGGTCGGGTAAACTCGGTGGGACCGATTCGCTCATTTCGGTGGGACCGAAATGTTACAAAAAGGAAACAGGGAGTTTACATTCTAATCTCAGTGGGACCGATCGCTCATCTCGGTGGTACCGAAACGTTACAAAGGGAAACAGAGAGATTACAATCCCATCTCGGTGAGACCGAGATCCCTATCAGTGAGACCGATTTGCCTAGGGTTTGTGGCAGTGGCTATGACATCTGAACTCGGTGGCGCCGGGTAGAAAGAATCGGTAGGGCCGAGTTTGACTTTTGGTTTAGGTCATATGTGGATGTGGGAAAGCAGTTGAGGGTTTTGGAGCATATCACTAAGCACCGTGGAGCAAGAAAATCATTAAGCAACACCTCATCCCTCCTTGATAGTATTGGATTTTCCTATAGACTCAATGTGATCTTGGATCACTAAAATATAAAATGTAGAGTCTTGAGATTTTGAGCTTGAGCCAATCCTTTTGTCCTTAGCATTTTGAGGGGTCCACTTTTCTCATCCATGCCATGCCATCCATTGAGCTTTTCCTGAAATATTTATCTTGGAATAACGTTAGCTCAATGAGATATATGTTGTTAGGAATTACCAAAACCACCTAGGGATAGTTGCACTTTCAGGATGCCCAAGGCACCCCAAGGTAATATTCAAGGACAACCAAGAGCCTAAGCTTGGGGATGCCGCGGATGGCATCCCCTCTTTCGTCTTGGTTCATTGGTAACTTTACTTGGAGATATATTTTTATTCACCACATGATATGTGTTTTGCTTGGAGCATCATTTTCTTTTGTTAGTATTTTGAGAGTCTCTCATGCTTCACTTATATTATTTTGAGAGTCTTTTAGAACAGCATGGTATTTGCTATGGTTACAAATTTGATCCTAGAATGATGAGCATCCAAGTTGGGTATAATAAAAACTATCATAGAAAGTGAATTGGATGCTATGATCAATTTGATACTTGATAATTGTTTTGAGATATGGAGGTAGTGATATTAAAGTCATGCTAGTTGAGGTGATTATGAAAAATGCTTGTGTTGAGGTTTGTGATTGCCGTAGCATGCACGTATGGTGAACCACTTTGTGATGAAGTTGGAGCACAATTTTATTTATTGATTGTCTTCCTTATGAGTGGCGAGCGCGGGTGGTGCACCTAATGGTGCTTCCAGGACGTAATTCTTCTATGCAGCAATGAGGATAATCCTCAAGTTACGGACCCAGTCCGTGTAGTTGCTGCCATCATCTTTCAACTTAGCTTTCTCTAGGAACGCATTAAAATTCAAAGGAACGGTAGCACGGGCCATTGATCTACAACAACATAGACATGCAAAATACTATCAGGTACTAAGTTCATGATAAATTAAAGTTTAATTAATCTTATTACTTAAGAACTCCCACTTAGATAGACATCCCTCTAATCATCTAAGTGATCACGTAATCCAAATCAACTAAACCATGTCCAATCATCACGTGAGATGGAGTAGTTTTCAATGATGAACATCACTATGTTAATCATATCTACTATATGATTCACGATCGACCTTTCGGTCTCAGTGTTCTGAGGCCATATCTGCATATGCTAGGCTCGTCAAATTTAACCCGAGTATTCTGCGTGTGCAAAACTGGCTTGCACCCATTGTATGTGAACGTAGAGCTTATCACACCTGATCATCACATGGTGTCTCGGCACGACGAACTGTAGCAACGGTGCATACTCAGGGAGAACAATTGTACCTTGAAATTTAGTAAGGGGTCATCTTATAATGCTGCCAATGTTCTAAGCAATATAAGATGCATAAAGGATAAGCATCACATGTAATCAAAATATATGACATGTTATGGCTATCATCATCTTGTGCTCATGATCTCCATCACCGAAGCATCGTCATGATCTCCAACGTCACCGACGCGACACCTTGATCTCCATCGTAGCATCGTTGTCGTCTTGCCAACTATTGTTACTACGACTATTGCTACCGCTTAGTGATAAAGTAAAACAATTACATGGCGATTGCATTGCATACAATAAAGCGACAACCATATGGCTCATGCTAGTTGCCGATAACTTTGTTACAAAACATGATCATCTCATACAATAATTTATATCACATCATGCTTGACCATATCACATCACAGCAAGCCCTGCAAAAACAAGTTAGACGTCCTCTACTTTGTTGTTGCAAGTTTTACGTGGCTGCTACGGGCTTCTAGCAAGAACCGTTCTTACCTACGCATCAAAACCACAACAATTTTTTGTCAAGTGTGTTGTTTTAACCTTCAACAAGGACCGGGCGTAGGAACACTCGATTCAACTAAAGTTGGAGAAACAGACACTCACTAGCCACCTATGTGCAAAGCACGTCGGTAGAATTGATACGTCTCCGACGTATCTATAATTTTTGATTGTTCCATGCTATTATATTACCCCTTTTGGATGTTTATGGTCTTTATTTTACACATTTATACCATTTTTGGGACTAACCTACTAACCAGAGGCCCAACCCATATTGTTGTTTTAGTGCCTGTTTCAGTATTTCGAAGAAAAGGAATATCAAACGGAGTCCAAATGGAATAAAACCTTCGGAAGAGTTATTTTTGGAACAGAACCAATCCCGGGAACTTGGAGTGCAAGCCAGGGGATCATCAAGGAGGCCATGAGGTACGGGGGCGCGCCCACCCCCTCGGCACGCCGTACCCTCTCGTGGGCCCCTCGAGGCTCCCCCAACCGACTTCTTTTGCCTATATAAGCCTACATACCCTAAAACCATCGAATATCAAGATAGATCAGGAGTTCTGCCGCCGCAAGCTTCTGTAGCCACCAAAAACCTCTTGGGAGCCCATTCCAGCACCCTGCCGGAGGGGGAACCCATCACCGGTGGCCATCTTCATCATCCCGGCGCACTCCATGACGAGGAGGGAGTAGTTCACCCTCGGGCTGAGGGTATGTACTAGTAGCTATGTGTTTGATCTCTCTCTCTCTCGTGTTCTCTCTATGGCACGATCTTGATGTATCGCGAGCTTTGCTATTATAGTTGGATCTTATGATGTTTCTCCCTCTCTCTTGTGATGAATTGAGTTTTCCCTTTGAAGTTATCTTGTCAGATTGAGTCTTTAAGGATTTGAGAACACTTGATGTATGTCTTGCCATGTTTATCTGTGGTGACAATGGGATTTCATGTGCCACTTGATGTATGTTTTGGTGATCATCTTGCGGGTTCCGCCCATGAACCTATGCATAGGGGTTGACACACGTTTTTGTCTTGACTCTCCGGTAGAAACTTTGGGGCACTCTTTGAAGTACTTTGTGTTGGTTGGATGAATATGAGATTGTGTGATGCATATCGTATAATCATGCCCATGGATACTTGAGGTGACAATGGAGTATCTAGGTGACATTAGGGTTTTGGTTGATTTCTGTCTTAAGGTGTTATTCTAGTATGAACTCTTGAATAGCTCGATCTGAAAGAATAACTTTGAGGTGGTTTCGTACCCTACCATAATCTCTTCGTTTGTTCTCCGCTATTAGTGGCTTTGGAGTGACTCTTTGTTGCATGTTGAGGGATGATACGTCCATTTTGCATCATGCTTTTATATCATTATTTATTGCATTATGGGCTGTTATTACACATTATATATCAATACTTATGGCTATTCTCTCTTATTTTACAAGGTTTACCATGAAGAGGGGGAATGTCAGCAGCTGGAATTCTGGCTGGAAAAGGAGAAAACATTGGAAACCTATTCTGCACTGCTCCAAAAATCCTAAAACTCCACGAAACATGTTTTTGGAATTTATAAGAATTATTGAGCGAAAGAAGTACACCAGGGGGCCCACACCCTGTCCAGGAGAGTGGAGGGCACGCCCCCCCTTACTAGGCGCGCCCCCTATCTCCTGGGCCCCCTGGTGGGCCACCGGTGTCCATCTTCTGCTATATGAGAGCTTTTACCATGAAAAAAATTGTGGGCAAGCTTACAGGATGAAACTCTGCCGCCACGAGGCGGAACCTTGGCGGAACCAATCTAGGGCTCTGGCTGAGCTGTTCTACTGGGGACACTTCCCTCCGGGAGGGGGAAATCATCACCAACGTCATAACCAATGATACTCTCATCGGGAGGGGGTCAATCTCCATCAACATCTTCACCAGCACCATCTCCTCTCAAAACCCTAGTTCATCTCTTGCATCCAATCTTGTATCAAAACCACAAATTGGTACCTGTGGGTTGCTAGTAGTGGTGATTACTCCTTGTAGTTGATGCTAATTGGTTTACTTAGTGGAAGATCATATGTTCAAATCCTTTATGCATATTATTACCCCTCTGATTATGAACATGAATATGCTTTGTGAGTAGTTACGTTTGTTCCCGAGGACATGGGTGAAGTCATGTTGTCTTTTCCTCTAGTGGTGTTATGTGAACGTCGACTACATGACACTTCACCATTATTTGGGCCTAGAGGAAGGCATGGGGAAGTAATAAGTAGATGATGGGTTGCTAGAGTGACAGAAGCTTAAACCCTAGTTTATGCGTTGCTTCGTTAGGGGCTGATTTGGATCCATATGTTTAATGATGTTGTTAGGTTTACCTTAACACTTCTTTTGTAGTTGCAGACGCTTGCAATAGGGGTTAATTATAAGTGGGATGCTTGTCCAAGTAAGGGCAGTACCCAAGCACCGGTCCACCCACATATCAGATTATCAAAGTACTGAACGCGAATCATATGAACGTGATGAAAACTAGCTTGATGATAATTCCCATGTGTCCTCGGGAGCTCCTTTCTCATTATTAGAAATTGTCCAGGCTTATCCTTTGCTACATAAAGGATTGGGACACCTTTCTGCACTTTATTTACTTTATTTACTCGTTACTCGTTACTATTTATTTATCACAAAACTATCTACTACCTATAATTTCAGTGCTTGCAGAGAAAACCTTACTGAAAACCACTTATCATTTCCTTCTGCTCCTCGTTGGGTTCGACACTCTTACTTATTGAAAGGACTACGATAGATCCCCCTACACTTGTGGGTCATCAAGACTCTTTTCTGGCACCGTTGCCGGGGAGTGTAGCGCTTTTGGTGAGTGGAACTTGGTAAGGAAACATTTATATAGTGTGCTGAAATTTTCTGTTACTTGTCACTATGGAAAGTAATCCTTTGAGGGGCTTGTTCGGGGTATCTTCACCCTGACTAGAAGAGCAAAGAGTTGCTCCTCAACCTACTTAACTTTATGAAAATATTTACTTTGAGATCCCTTCGGGTATGATAGAGAAACTGCTAGCTAATCCATTTGCAGGAGATGGAACATTGCATCCTGATTTACACCTTATCTTTGTGGATGAAGTTTGTGGATTATTTAAGCTTGCAGGTATTCCCGATGATGTTGTCAAAAGGAAGGTCTTCCCTTTATCTTTGAAGGGAGATGCATTGACATGGTATAGGCTATGTGATGATACGAGATCTTGGAATTATAAGCGATTGAAGTTGGAATTTCACCAGAAGTTCTATCCTATGCATCTTGTTCATCGTGATCGTAATTACATATATAATTTCTGGCCTCGCGAAGGAGAAAGCATCGCTCAAGCTTGGGGGAGGCTTAAGTCAATGTTATATTCATGCCCCAATCATGAGCTCTCTTGGGAAATGATTATTCAGAACTTTTATGCTCGGCTTTCTCTTGATAATCGCAACCTGCTCGATACTTCCTGTGATGGTTCTTATATGCTGAAGACTATTGATTTCAAATGGGACTTATTGGAAAGAATTAAACGCAACTCTGAAGATTGGGGTTCTGACGATGGTAAGGAGTCAGGTATGACACCTAAGTTCGATTGTGTTAAATCTTTTATGGATACCGATGCTTTTCATGGATTTAGCGTATGGACTTGACTCTGACATAGTAACTTCTTTCTGTGAATCTTTCACTACTCACGTTGATCTCCCTAAAGATAAGTGGTTTAAATATAATCCTCCTGTTGAAGTGAAAGTAGTTTCACCTATTACAGTTGAAGAAAAGACTATCATCTATAGTGATCCTATTGTTCCTACTACTTATGTTGAGAAACCCCCTTTTCCTGTTAGGATAAAGGATGATGCTAAAGCTTTGACTATTGTTCGTAAGAGTAATACTAGGACTTATACACCTCCTGAGCAAATTAATGTTGAACCTAGTATTTCTATGGTTAAAGATCTCCTGGATGATGATTTAGATGGGCATGTTATTTATTTCTGTGGTGAGACTGATAATATTGCTAGGCCACATACTAAGACACGTAGACCTGTCGTAGGAATGCCTGTTATTTCTGTTAAAATAGGAGATCATTGTTATCATGGTTTATGTGATATGGGTGCTAGTGCTAGTGCAATACCTTATACCTTATATCAAGAAATTATGCATGACATTTCACCCATTGAATTAGAAGACATTGATGTTACTATTAAGCTTGCTAATAGGGATACCATTAAACCCTTTGGGATTGTTAGAGATGTTGAAGTTTTGTGTGGGAAGGTTAAATACCCTGCAGATTTTCTTGTTCTTGGTTCCCCACAAGATGATTTTTGTCCCATTATTTTTGGTAGACCCTTCTTGAATACAGCTAGTGCTAAGATTGATTGTGAAAAAGATACTATCACCATTGTCATAGATGGTATGTCTCATGAGTTTAATTTTGCTAAGTTTCATAGACAACCTCGTGATAGGGAACCAACTAGTAAAGATGATATTATTGGTCTTGCTTCCATTGTCGTGCCTCCTACTGATCCGTTCGAACAATATTTGCTAGACCATTAAAATGATATGTTTATGAAGGAAAGAAGGGAAATATATGAAGTGTTCCTTAAACAGGAACCTATGCTGAAACATAACCTTCCCGTTGAAATTCTTGGGGATCCCCCTCCACCCAAGGGTGATCCTATGTTTGAACTCAAACCATTACCTGATAATCTTAAGTATGCTTATCTTGATGAAAAGAAAATATATCTTGTTATTATTAGTGCTAACCTTTTAGAGCAAGAAGAAGAAAGATTATTGAAAACTCTGAAGAAGCACCGAGCTGCTATTGGATATACTCTGGATGATCTTAAGGGCGTTAGTCCCACGTTATGCCAACACAAAATTAAATTGGAGGACGATGCCAAACCAGTTAGAGATCCTCAACGACGACTGAATCCCAAGATGAAATAAGTGGTAAGAAAGGAGGTACTAAAGCTCCTTGAGGCAGGTATTATTTATCTCGTTGCTGATAGTGAATGGGTAAGCCTTGTCCATTGTGTCCCCAAAAAGGGAGATATTACCGTTGTTCCTAATGATAAAGATGAATTGATCCCGCAAAGAATTATTACAGGTTATAGGATGGTAATTGATTTCCGTAAGTTAAATAAAGCTACCAAGAAAGATCACTACCCTTTACCTTTTATTGATCAAATGCTAGAAAGACTATCCAAACACACTCATTTCTGCTTTCTAGATGGTTATTCTGGGTTCTCTCAAATACCTGTGTCAGCGAAGGATCAATCTAAAACTACTTTTACTTGCACTTTTGGTACTTTTGCTTATAGACGTATGCCTTTTGGTTTATGTAATGCACCTGCTACCTTTCAAAGATGCATGATGGCTATATTCTCTGATTTTTGTGAAAAGATTTGTGAGGTATTCATGGATGATTTCTCCGTTTATGGATCCTCTTTTGATGATTGTTTAAGCACCCTTGATCGAGTTTTGCAGAGATGCGAAGACACTAGTCTCGTCCTAAATTGGGAAAAGTGTCACTTTATGGTTAATGAAGGCATTGTCTTGGGGCACAAGATCTCTGAGAGAGGTATTGAAGTTGATAAAGCCAAGGTTGATGCTATTGAAAAGATGCCATGTCCCAAGGACATAAAAGGTATAAGAAGTTTCCTTGGTCATGCCGGTTTTTATAGGAGGTTCATTAAGGACTTTTCTAAAATCTCTAGGCCTCTGACTAATTTATTGCAAAAAGATATTCCTTTTATCTTTGATGATGACTGTGTAGAAGCATTTGAAATACTTAAGAAAGCTTTGATCACTGCACCTATTGTTCAACCACCAGATTGAAATTTACCTTTTGAAATTATGTGCGATGCTAGTGATTATGCTGTAGGTGTTGTTCTAGGGCAAAGAGTCGATAAGAAATTGAATGTTATCCAGTATGCGAGTAAGACTCTTGACTCTGCCCAGAGAAATTATGCTACTACCGAAAAAGAATTCTTAGCAGTTGTGTTTGCATGTGATAAGTTTAGACCTTATATTGTTGATTCCAAAGTTACTATTCACACTGATCATGCTGCTATTAAATATCTTATGGAAAAGAAAGCTGCTAAGCCTAGACTCACTAGATGGGTTCTCTTGCTCCAAGAATTTGACTTGCATATTATTGATAGAAAGGGAGCTGTGAACCCCGTTGCAGACAACTTATCTAGGTTAGAGAATGTTCTTGATGACCCACTGCCTATTGATGATAGCTTTCCTGATGAACAATTAGCGTCAATGCTTCTCGTACTGCTCCTTGGTATGATGATTATGCTAATTACATTGTTGCTAAATTTATACCTCCTAGTTTCACATACCAACAAAAGAAAACATTCTTTTATGATTTAAGACATTACTTCTGGGATGACCCACACCTTTATAAAGAAGGAGTAGATGGTGTTATTAGACGTTGTGTGCCTAAGCATGAACAAGAACAGATCCTACGCAAGTGTCACTCTAGATCCTATGTAGGACACCACGCTGGAGATAGAACTGCACACAAGGTACAATTTGGTTTTTATTGGCCTACTCTCTTCAAAGATGCTCGTAAGTTTGTCTTATCTTGTGATGAATGTCAAAGAATAGGTAACATTAGTAGACGTCAAGAAATGCCTATGAATTATTCTCTTGTTATTGAACCGTTTGATGTTTGGGGCTTTGATTATATGGGACCTTTTCCTGCCTCTTATGGTTATACACATATTTTAGTTGCTGTTGATTACGTTACTATGTGGGTAGAAGCTATTCCAATTAGTAGTGTTGATCATAACACTTCTATTAAAATGCTTAAAGAAGTTATTTTTCTGAGGTTTGGAGTCCCTAGATATCTTATGACTAATGGTGGTTCACATTTTATTCATGGTGCTTTCCGTAAGATGCTTGCTAAGTATGATGTCAATCATAGAATCGCATCTCCTTATCATCCGCAGTCTAGTGGTCAAGTAGAGTTGAGCAATAGAGAGCTCAAATTAATTTTGCAAAAGACTGTGAATAGATCTAGAAAGAATTGGTCCAAAAAACTTGATGATGCATTATGGGCCTATAGAACTGCATACAAAAATCCTATGGGCATGTCTCCATATAAGATGGTTTATGGAAAAGCGTGTCATTTACCTCTTGAACTTGAACATAAGGCATATTGGGCTATTAAAGAGCTCAACTATGACTTCAAACTTGCCGGTGAGAAGAGGTTGTTTGATATTAGCTCACTTGATGAATGGAGAACTCAAGCCTATGAGAATGCCAAGCTATTCAAAGAAAAAGTTAAATGCTGGCATGATAAGAGGATACAAAAGCGTGAGTTTAACGTAGGAGATTATGTGTTATTATTCAACTCTCGTTTAAGATTTTTTTGCAGGAAAACTTCTCTCAAAATGGGAAGGTCCTTACGTTATCAAGGAGGTCTATAGTTCTGGTGCTATAAAAATCAACAACTTCGAAGGCACAAGTCCGAGGGTGGTAAACGGTCAAAGAATTAAACATTATATTTCAGGTAATCCTATCAATGTTGAAACTAATATTGTTGAAACCGTAACCCCGGAGGAATACATAAGGAACACTTTCCAGAACGTTCCAGACTCCAAAAAGGAATAGGTATGTGGTACGGTAAGTAAACCGACTCCAAAACAACTCCAATGGCAATTTTTATCAGTTTTGGAATATTTAAGAATTTTAGGAAGAAAGAAGTAGTCCGAAAGGGACACGAGGCTCCCACGAGAGTGGAGGGCGCGCCCCCCTCTACTGGGCGCCCCCTGTCTCGTGGGCACCTCGTGTGCCTCCCGGACTCCGTTTTCTTGCACATTACGTATTTTAGTCGGTAAAAATTCATTATATATACTCCCGAAGGTTTTGACCACCGTATCACGCAATTATCCTCTGTTTTCATTTCGAGTTGTTTCTGTTTCAGTTCTAGAGCATCATGTCATCTCCAAGCACTCCCAAGGACAAGTTTTTCAAGAGGGTTATCAACCCCTATCTCGCGGAGCTGATGCAACACCCTCAAACCATTGAGATGTGTGAGGGGGTGCTGCACATCCGCGATGTGGAGGGACCAAGGCTACAGGAAGCGTGGAGACAAAGCTCGAAGCCATGGAGCAGCAAGTTTTCAAGTGCCAGGGGATGGTGGAGCGTGGACTCAACGCCAACCAGATGATGATCACGAAGCTCACCAACAACCACAAGCTGGATGCCAGTCATTGGGGAGACCATCTTCAAGCTTCAAGAGAAAATCGAGCACCTCCAAGCCCAGATCTATGACCTGCAAAACCAGAACTGTGAGTATGAATATAGATTCAAGAGGATGAGTTTGGCTGCAGATTTAAGGATCCCGGAGACTCGATTGTCCTTCTATGATGGAGAGCCGATGCCTTGGAAGATCGACGACAAGCCTACATCATCAACAACTCCTACTTCACCACCTCTGAGGACATAATCACATGGGTATGGGCACTCCCCTTGGCAACTGCCAAGCTTGGGGGAGGTGCCCCGGTATCGTATCACCATCACACTCCTATCTTTACCGTTTTATTTAGTTCGATTCTTTTAGTAGTATCTTGATCTAGTAGATTGAAGTTTTGATATCAAGTAGTTTTGAGTTTTGCTTTGTGATCTCTTTTTGTAATCGAGTCCGTGAGCTATCTATAATAAAGATTAGTGTTGAGTCAAGGGCTTTTGCTATGTTGCTATGATCTTGAGAAAGTAGAAAGAATAAAAGGGTTCATATTGATCTTATGGATAGTGATGACTTCACACATAGAAAGTATGAGGCATTAAAATTGTCGAGAGTTGATAAACTTAGCCTTGGTCATCGTTGCAATTAATAAGAAGTGATAAGGAAAGAGGGGTTCACATATAAATATATTATTTTGGACACCTTTTATAATTGGGAGCACTCATTAAGTATGACATGCTAAAAGAGTTGACGTTGGACAAGGAAGACAACGTAATGGTTTATGTTTTCTGACATCTCAGTTAAAGCATATTGTCATTGACCTTCCAGACATGTTGAGCTTGCCTTTCCCCCTCATGCTAGCCAAATTCCTTGCACCAAGTAGAAATACTACTTGTGCTTCCAAATATCCTTAAACATCTGACGTGATAATTCCACGATAAATTGGATATAAGTTAGCATGGGCTATTATTGTTGACATCACCTAAAGGTGAATACGTTGGGAGGCAACACAATAAGCCCCTATCTTTCTCAGTGTCCGGCTAAAACTCCATAACCACAAGTATTGCGTGAGTGTTGGCAATTGTAGAGGACTACAAGATAGTTGAGTATGTGAACTTGCTGAAAAGCTCTATTGCTGACTCTTTCTGATGTTATGATAAATTGCAATTGCTTCAATGACTGAGATTATAGTTTGTTAATTCCCAACGAAGTTTTTGAACCATACTTGACATTGTGAATTGATTGTTACTTCAGCATAAGAAATCATATGCTAAAATCTATATATGTTGCTGTTATAAGAATGATCATGATGCCCTCATGTCCATATTTTATTTTTATCGACACCTCTATCTCTAAACATGTGGACATATTTTTCGATTTCGGCTTCCACTTGAGGACAAGTGAGGTCTAAGCTTGGGGGAGTTGATACGTCCATTTTGCATCATGCTTTTATATCATTATTTATTGCATTATGGGTTGTTATTACACATTATATCTCAATACTTATGGCTATTCTCTCTTATTTTACAAGGTTTACCATGAAGAGGGGGAATGCTGGCAGCTGGAATTCTGGCTGGAAAAGGAGCAAACATTGGAAACCTATTCTGCACTACTCCAAAAATCCTGAAACTCCAAAAAACATGTTTTTGGAATTTATAAGAATTATTGAGCGAAAGAAGTACACCAGGGGGCCCACAACCTGTCCAGGAGAGTGGAGGGCGCCCCTCCCCCCCTTACTGGGCGCGCCCCCTATCTCCTGGGCCCCCTGGTGGGCCTTCGGTGTCCATCTTCTGCTATATGAGAGCTTTTACCCTGAAAAAATCATGGGCAAGCTTACGGGACGAAACTCCGCCGCCAGGAGGTGAAACCTCGGCGGAACCAATCTAGGGCTCTGGCGGAGCTGTTCTGCCGGGGACACTTCCCTCCGGGAGGGGGAAATCATCACCAGCGTCATCAACAACGATCCTCTCATCGGGAGGGGGTCAATCTCCATCAACATCTTCACCAGCACCATCTCCTCTCAAAACCCTAGTTCATCTCTTGTATCCAATCTTGTATCAAAACCACAAATTGGTACCTGTGGGTTGCTAGTAGTGTTGATTACTCCTTGTAGTTGATGCTAATTGGTTTACTTGGTGGAAGATCATATGTCCAGATCCTTTATGCATATTATTACCCCTCTGATTATGAACATGAATATGCTTTGTGAGTAGTTACGTTTGTTCCCGAGGACATGGGTGAAGTCTTGCTATTAGTACTCATGTGAATTTGGTATTCGTTCGATATTTTGATGAGATGTATGTTGTCTTTTCCTCTAGTGGTGTTATGTGAACGTCGACTACATGACACTTCACCATTATTTGGGCCTAGAGGAAGGCATGGGGAAGTAATAAGTAGATGACGGGTTGCTAGAGTGACAGAAGCTGATTTGGATCCATATGTTTAATGCTGTGGTTAGGTTTACCTTAATACTTCTTTTGTAGTTGCGGACGCTTGCAATAGGGGTTAATCATAAGTGGGATGCTTGTCCAAGTAAGGGCAGTACCAAAGCACCGGTCCACCCACATATCAGATTATCAAAGTACTGAACGCGAATCATATGAACATGATGAAAACTAGCTTGCCGATAATTCCCATGTGTCCTCGGGAGCTCCTTTCTCATTATTAGAAATTGTCCAGGCTTATCCTTTACTACATAAAGGATTGGGCCACCTTGCTGCACTTTATTTACTTTATTTACTCGTTACTCGTTACTATTTATTTATCACAAAACTATCTACTACCTATAATTTCAGTGCTTGCAGAGAAAACCTTACTGAAAACCGCTTATCATTTCCTTTTGCTCCTCATTGGGTTCGACACTCTTACTTATCAAAAGGACCCTACACTTGTGGGTCATCAAGGGATTGTTATATGATCTATCTATGTTATTATTGTTGAGATAACTTGCACTAGTGAAAGTATGAACCCTATGCCTTGTTTCCTATCATTGCAACACCGTTTACGCTCTCTTTTATCATTAGTTACCTTGCTGTTTTTATATTTTTCAGATTACAAAAACCTATATCTACCATCTATATTGCACTTGTATCACCATCTCTTCGCCGAACTAGTGCACCTATATAATTTGTCATTGTATTGGGTGTGTTGGGGACACAAGAGACTCTTTGTTATTTGGTTGCAGGGTTGTTTGAGAGAGACCATCTTCATCCTACGCCTCCCACGGATTGATAAACCTTAGGTCATCCACTTGAGGGAAATTTGCTACTGTCTTACAAACCTGTGCACTTGCAGGCCCAACAATGTCTACAAGAAGAAGGTTGTGTAGTAGACATCAAGCTCTTTTCTGGCGCCGTTGCCGGGGAGGTGAGTGCTTGAAGGTATATCTTTAGATCTTGCAATCAAATCTTTTTGTTTCTTGTTATATCACTAGTTTAGTTTATAAAAGAAAACTACAAAAAAAATGGAGTTAAGTTTGTCTCATACGCTTCATCTTTTTAATATCTTTCGTGAGTATGATGGAGAGGAAAATTGTGCTCGAGTGCTAGAAGAAGAATGCATTAAAATGCTTGGTACTAAATCTTTGAATGATGAGCATGATTGCAATGTTGTTAGTACGAACTCTTTGAATATCCATAGTACTAATGATGATTGCACTAGTTATGATGAAAATGTCTCTTATAAGCATGTTGACTTTTGTGGAGTAGATTGGGTTTGCAAGTACACACCAAATAGGGAAGATAGATATTGCAAGAGGCATAAGCATTTAGAAACTAAATGGTTGCAAGAAAGGCTAAATGTGAGTGCGGAAAATTTGAATTTCCTTTGCCGTACTTGTGAACTTTGCAATGAACGTGGTCATTTACATCTCCGATGCAAATTGTTTCATGATCGAATCATGTCCAAAAATTGTGATGATTTGATCTCCCTTGCTCATTACAATGAACTAAGTTTGCTTTTGGGTTATGAAGAATTGAAACGTTTAATTAAGGACCTTCAAGAATTTGTCCATAAGAAATTCCTTGATATTGATCTAGAGAAGATTTATTTGTATTGTGCGGTGAATTGCATTGAAAATCCTTATATTGCCAATTACCTAAAGAAAAGAAAGCAGATAGAAGACGTTGAGAATACTAATGAAAGGGAAGAGACTTCCCAATATCCTCCTATTATTTCTTATGATGAATCAGGTAACGAGGAGGAGCTTTCTATTCAACCAATCTCATCAATAAGGAGCTCAAAGAGGAAGATTGAACCCACACATGATGTGAAGAAGAAAATGAAAAGAAGGAGCAACAAAGTTAGAAAGGTATCCCTCCCAAATTATGTTGCTCCTACTACTCATTGTGATGGTGATAATTGCTTTACTATTGGTGCTATCCATATTTTTAACAATGAGAGTGATTATGCTTATGATATGAAAGGGCCCAAGCTTGGGGAAGCTATGTTTGATGAGGATGAAATATTTGAGAATATATTTTCTGAAATTAATGTTTGTCCCATGCTTGGGGATGCTATGTTTAATGAAGATGATATTTTTAGCATCCCAAGTTTTGTTATGCAAAGTTGTTATGATGATAGCATGCCTCTTACCTATGATGATTATATTGATGAAAGTGGGTTTGGAAGAGTGTCAACTTTAGGAAGTAGTGATCCCACTATTTTGGAGGATGTTGAATTTTATTGTGATGAATACGAAAGTGGATCTGGAAGAGTGTCAACTTTATTTAGTGATTCCACTATCTTGGGAGAGGTTTCAATCGATTATGATGAGAACAAAGTTGCTACTTATGATGATTATTGTGATGAAACTTATGCTATAAAAAGTAGTGATGATTATATTTATAAAACTTGTCATGATTATGATTACCCTTTTTCTGAACATTACTCTTTTAATGTGGAAACAATTTTTAGTGTTCAAGTCTCTTATGATACTCCCACTATTCCGAATGAGAAGAATTTTGCTTATGTGGAAGTAGTAAAATTTCTATGCTTATAGATCATGAAAAGAATGCTTTAGGTGCTGGTTATATTGTTGAATTCATTCATGATTCTACTGAAAATTATTATGAGGGGGGAATTTATGCTTGTAGGAATTGCAATAATGTCAAGTTTCCTCTCTATGTGTTGAAAATCTTGAAGCTATGCTTGTGTTGCCTCCCTATGCTAGTTATTATTGTTCCCATAAGTTGTTTGCTCACAAAATCCCTATGCATAGGAAGTGGGTTAGACTTAAATGTGCTAGTCATATGCTTCATGATGCTCCCATTATGTTTCAATTCTTATCTTTTAGGTGAGCATCATTGTCATCATCATGCCTAGCTAGAAAGGCATTAAAGAAAAGCGTTTGTTGGGAGACAACCCAATATTTATCCTTACTGTTTTTGTGTGTTCACATGATTATGCTACTGTAGTAATTTCTTAGGACTTCCTAATTTGGTAGAATTTTTGGAGTTCCAGAAGTATACGTTTGATACAGATTACTACAGACTGTTCTGTTTTTGACAGATTTTGTTTTCTATGTGTTGTTTGCTTATTTCGATGAATCTATGAGTAGTATTGGAGGGTATGAACCATAGATAAGTTGGAGTACAGTAGATATTACACAAATATGAATTTAGAATGAGTTCACTATGGTACCTAAGTGGTTGTTTTATTTTCTTATACTAACGGAGCTTACGAGTTTTCTGTTGAGTTTTGTGTTGTGGAGTTTTCAAGTTTTGGGTAAAGATTCGATGGACTGCGGAATAAGGAGTGGCAAGGGCCTAAGCTTGGGGATTACCAAGGCACCCCAACGTAATATTCAAGGACAACCAAGAGCCTAAGCTTGGGGATGCCCCGGATGGCATCCCCTCTTTCATCTTCGTTCATCGGTAACTTTACTTGGAGCTATATTTTTATTCACCACATGATATGTGTTTTGCTTTGAGCGTCATTTTATTTTGTTAGTATTTGCTTGCTGTTATTTATAATAATGTTTTGCTTCTTTAGTTTCAATAAAAAAGGCAAGGATAGCCTTTGCCATGCTTATTGTGCTAGTATACATGTTGCTGTTTGAAAACAGAAAGTTTACCGCTGTTGCAAAAATTCCCTAGAAAATTCAGAGAATGCTATAATGTTGAAACTTTTTGCATAATGAGCTTTGATAAATATTCTGCAGTGGGAGTTTTCTTTCATAATTTTTGGAGTTAGGGAAGTATGATGAATCTTGCATTCTTTACAGACTATACTGTTTTGGCAGATTGCTGTTATGTTTGCATTGTTTGCTTATGTTTGCTTGTTTAATGATTCTATTTGAGGATAGGAGTATTAAATATGCAGAGGCATTTAGTATGCAATGTTGAATAATAATTTTAGTGATTTGTTACAGTACAAAATGATAAGGTTTTGCATTGGTTTATACTAACCTATCTCACGAGTTCTTGTTGAGTTTGGTGTGGATGACGCTTTTGATAAAAAGAGAAACCATGATATGAGAGGAATTAAGGAGACACAAAAGTACAAGCTTGGGGATTCCCAAGGTACCCCAAGATAATATTTCAAGAAGTCTCAAGCATCTAAGCTTGGGGATGCCCCGTTAGGCATCCCACCTTTCTTCTTCAACAACTATCGGTTAGTATCGGTTGAACCTAAATTTTTGCTTCTTCACATGAGTTGTGCTATCCTTGCAATGTCATTTTATTTTGTTTTGCTTGCTGTTTGAATACAATACCAAGATCTGAAATTCCTTAATGTTAGAGAGTCTTCACATAGTTGCACAATTATTCGACTACTCATTGATCTTCACTTATATCTTTCGGAGTAGTTTGTCATTTGCTCTAGTGCATCACTTATATCTTTTAGAGCACGGTGGTGGTTATATTTTGTAGAAATTGCTAGTCTCTCATGCTTCACTTATATTATTTTGAGAGTCTTTTATAACAGCATGGTATTTGCTATGGTTACAAATTTGATCCTAGAATGATGAGCATCCAAGTTGGGTATAATAAAAACTATCATAGAAAGTGAATTGGATGCTATGATCAATTTGATACTTGATAATTGTTTTGAGATATGGAGGTACTGATATTAAAGTCATGCTAGTTGAGGTGATTATGAAAAATGCTTGTGTTGAGGTTTGTGATTCCCGTAGCATGCACGTATGGTGAACCGCTTTGTGATGAAGTTGGAGCACAATTTTATTTATTGATTGTATTCCTTATGAGTGGCGGTCGGGGACGAGCGATGGTCTTTTCCTACCAATCTATCCCCCTAGGAGCATGAGCGTAGTGCTTTGTTTTTGATGACTTCTAGATTTTTGCGATAAGTATATGAGTTCTTTTGACTAATGTTGAGTCCATGGATTATACGCACCTTCACCCTTCCACCATTGCTAGCCTCTCTTGTGCCGCGCAACTTTCGCCGGTACCTGATAAGTCTCCAACGTATCTATAATTTTTGATTGCTCCATGCTACTTTATCTACTGTTTTGGACTATATTGGGCTTCTATTTTCCACTTTTATATTATTTTTGAGACTAACCTATTAACCGGAGGCGCAGCCCAGAATTGCTGTTTTTTGCCTATTTCAGTGTTTCGAAGAAACGGAGTCCAAACGGAATGAAACCTTCGGGAACATGATTTTCTCACCGAACGTGATCCAGGAGACTTGGACCCTACTCCAAGAAGTGCCAGAGGCGGTCACGAGGGTGGAGGGCGCCCTCCTGGGCGCGCCCCCCGACCTTGTGGGCCCCCTATTGCTCCACCGACGTACTCCTTCCTCCTATATATACCTATGTATCCCCGAATGATCAGAACAGGAGCCAAAAACCTAATTCCACCGCCGCAACCTTCTGTATCCATGAGATCCCATCTTGGGGCCTGTTCCGGAGCTCCGCCGGAGGGGGCATCCACCACGGAGGGCTTCTACATCAACACCATAGCCCCTCCGATGAAGTGTGAGTAGTTTACTTCAGACCTTCGGGTCCATAGCTAGTAGCTAGATGGCTTCTTCTCTCTTTTTGGATCTCAATACAATGTTCTCCCCCTCTCTCATGGAGATCTATTCGATGTAATCTTCTTTTTGCGGTGTGTTTGTTGAGACCGATGAATTGTGGGTCTATGATCCAACTTATCTATGGAAAATATTTGAATCTTCTCTGAATTATTTTATGTATGATTGAGTTATCTTTGCAAGTCTCTTCGAATTATCCTTTTTGGTTTGGCCAACTAGATTGGTAGTTCTTGCAATGGGAGAAGTGCTTAGCTTTGGGTTCAATCTTGCGGTGTCCTTACCCAGTGACAGAAAGGGTTGCAAGGCACATATTGTATTGTTGCCATCGAGGATACCAAGATGGGGTTTTTTATCATATTGCATGAATTTATCCCTCTACATCATGTCATCTTGCTTAAGGCGTTACTCTGTTTTTAACTTAATACTCTAGATGCATGCTGGATAGCAGTCGATGAGTGGGGTAATAGTAGTAGATGCAGAATCGTTTCAATCTATTTGTCTCGGACGTGATGCCTATATACATGATCATTACCTAGATATGCTCATAACTATGCTCAGTTCTGTCAATTGCTCAACAGTAATTTGTTCACTCACCATAGAATATCTATGCTCTTGAGAGAAGCCACTAGTGAAACCTATGGCCCCCAGGTCTATTCTCATCATATCAATATCTATCGCTTTATTTACTTGCTTTGCTTTTACTTTGCTTTTTACTTTTCACTTTGCATCTATCTATCAAAAATACCAAAAATATTATTTATCATCTCTATCAGATCTCACTCTCGTAAGTGACCGTGAAGGGATTGACAACCTCTAATCGCGTTGGTTGCGAGTAGCTATCGTTTTGTGTAGGTACGAGGGACTTGTGCGTGGTCTCCTACTAGATTGATACCTTGGTTCTCAAAAACTGAGGGAAATACTTACGCTACTTTGCTGCATCATCCTCTCCTCTTCGAGGAAATCCAACACAGTGCTCAAGAGGTAGCAAGAAGAATTTCTGGCGCCGTTGCCGGGGAGGCTCACGCAAGCAAGTCAACCATACCAAGTACCCATCGCAATCCCTATCTCTGGCATTACATTATTTGCCATTTGCCTCTTGTTTTCCTCTCCCCCCACTTCACCCTTGCCGTTTTATTTGCCCTCTCTTTCCCAATCTCCTCCTCTCTTTCCCGTTTTCCTTTTCTCGTTGCCTTTCTGTTTGCTTGTGTGTTGGATTACTTGTTGCCATGGCGCAAGATAATACCAAATTGTGTGATTTCTCGAATACCAATAATAATGATTTCCTTAGTACTCCGATTGCTCCTCTTAATAATGATGAGTCTTGTGAAATCAATACCGCTTTGCGTGCATTGCTTTCTAAGTGTAGTTATCCTCAAATACTCGGCCCCCGCGTCGCTCCGCACGGGCGACACGGGCGGCGATTCTAGCAGCCGCCAGCAGCCGCTCCTTTGCCGTCCTCCCCCTCGCCGCCGCCGGGGTGCGCCGCCGGTCAAAGGCCGTGTGGCAGTGGCGGCGGCGGGGCTTCATCTTCTTCAGGGCGTGGGTGCACCCATGGCTGGTTCTGCGGGAGCCAGCGCGGGGTTCGTCCTGCGGGCGGCGCCGGTGGTCGGGAGATCCTCTCCTCCGGCAGGGCGGCGGATCCGGGGCCCTCGCACCCGGATCTGGTGCAGTGGTGGGCGTGCGGCTGGGGAGGCCCCGTGCAGGTGGCTAGTGCATGGCGGAGGTGCAGATTGGCTCGGGCCGTCGCGTGGTGTGCGCGGTGAGCGTGGTGAATGTGCTCGCGTCGGATCTGGCGCTCGGCGGTGGCCTACAGTGGCAATGGGGCGGCTCGGGCGCGCGACTGTGGCAAGGAGGTGGTGCGGCATGGTTCTGGCGGGGTCGCTCGTCTTCTCCGGTGAGATGGCAGCAGGGGGCAGCAGGGGGCAGGGGCCGAGCTTATCCGCACCCCAGCTCTGCGGTGCTGGGCGGAGCGGATCTGCTGCGAAGTGTGAAGGTGGTCAGATCCGGACGGATTGGACCTCGGTGGCCCGATGGAGGGCTTGCTGATGCTTGATGTGCAGGGCTCGAGAGGTTGACCCGGGCGAAAGCTTGTCTCCGGCGTGTCCGGAGCCGGCGATGGCGACGCTTTCAAGCGTCGCTTCCTTCTTGTTGGCATCGTCGAGGTACTCTCAACTCCAATTTTCGCAGCTTAGGGGGAAACCCTAGATCCATGGGATCGGACGATGACGGTGCTCTAGCATCGTATCCCCTCTCGGGGGCTTCGTCTTCGGAGCTAGGCATCATCAAGTGGGACCGATGGAAGTTGGTGGAGTTGGCGTCGAGGCTTCTGTGGCAACGATGATGGGTGTGTGCGATGACGGAGACGCGACAATGGTTGCGATAGTCGGCTCTTCTTCGGCGTGTTCGTGGGATTACCTCAGGTTGTCTTGTTGTGATGAAGTCGGAGCTGCGGCGGCGGGGCCCTGTGGCGACGATGACAGGCGGCAGGTGGTCTGTTCGGTGGTCTTTCGCGACGCCAACCTTGCATAGTTCTCCTTTGGAGCTATCATTCAGAGTCGGAGTTGTGCTGCCCTTGGCGCGGGTGGCTGAGTTTGGCCGGGGCTTCCTGTGTTTCACACAGCCTCTACGGTGTGGGTTGGGTTGACTTTTGTCTTCGGAGAAGTCGGAGTCGCTTGCTCGGAGATTAGGGAGGGCGATGACGCCTGTTGGGGAGAAGTGATGACGATGACACCGGTGTGTGATGTTGACGAGACCCTCTATGTGAGGTGTGTGTGGTATTATGTGTGTGCCGCTCAGCGGTTTGTGACGGTTTTCGCCCGGTTTTCCGTTTATTAACCGAGCAACTCTCTTCTGCTTTATTAATGAGATGAGGCAAAGCTTTTGCCTCCGTTTCAAAAAAAAATACCGCTTTGCTGAATCTTGTTATGAAAGATCAATTTGCCGACCTTCCTAGTGAAGATGCCGCTACTCATCTAAACAATTTTGTTGCTTTGTGTGATATGCAAAAGAAGAAAGATACGGATAACAATATTGTCAAATTGAAGTTATTTCTGTTTTCACTTAGAGATCGTGCTAAAGTTTGGTTTTTGTAAGTGCATCTAGTGCCACCCCTAGTTGGTTTTGGAGTATTGACGACAAAGTTGGTTGAGGGACTAATGCGTTTGTGAGAATTGCAGGATAACGCAGGTAGTGTCCCTCATTGATTCGGTTTACCTACCGAAGATGACCCCTAAAAATGTATGAAGACATTGAAGACAATGGTGGTATGAGAATATATATTTAACGAAGACTATGACATGAGAAGACATTGCGTGAAGACTATGGAGCGCGAAGACTGTGTGGATTCGTTGTTTCCTTTTCTTCTTTGTTGAGTCATAGGAACCACCGTACTGTTAAGTGGGGTCCAAGTGAACTAAGTCAGAGTGACTGATGTGATGCTCAACTCAAATCCTATGTCTTCGAGCGAAGACAATGAGAGCAAACCTTATCCAGAGCTGGATGAGTCAGCTTTGCTTGTAGCCCAAGTAAAGTTGCCGCGTGTGTTTGAAATCTGACCGTTGGAACACGTGTCAGTTCCTTAGTGACCCAGGGTCATTTTGGACAAATCAGGTCGGGTTTCCTAGTGGCTATAAATAGCCCACCCCCTACACCATAAATTGGTGGCTGCTCAGAGTTTGTATATGGCTTTTGTCGTTTGAGAGCAACCCACCTCGAATCATTTGAGAGAGAGAAATCCTTGCGAGGACAAAGCCAAAACACCCAGAGCCAAAGGGTGTTAGGCATCACTGAAGTCTTTCTGTCTGTGTGACCTGAAGACTTATTACACTTGAGGACTGTGTATCCTCCAGCCGGTTAGGCGTCGCGTTCTGAGCATCCAAGAGTAATTGTGGATTGCCGGTGAACGAAGTCTGTGAAGGTTTGGAAGTCTCCCTTGAAGACTTACCAGAGTGATTGGGCGAGGACTGGGTGTCCTTAGCTCAAGGGGAATAATGTGAAGACACGGTCTTCTGAGTTAAATCTTAGCCTCCCTAACCAGACGTACAGTTGTCACAGCAACTGGAACTGGTCCAACAAATCCTGTGTCTTCAACAAGCAACTGGTTCTATCCCTTCCATCCTTTACTTAAGTTTGTCTTCGTGAAGTCACTGCCCATATGTCTATCTGTTTGACTTCATCGTTTGGCTACTACTGTTGATTGGCTTCATACTATCTTCCATCCTGATCCCTACTACTACTTAGCTGCTGTTAGTCTTGTACTTTCACATCATTACATACTTGACTATGGCTTGCTTATGGTAGTTTAACTTCCACTGCATATCAACTAGGTTATTTCTATTGTTTGTCTTCGAAACTTCCAAGTTTTGAAGACTTTCATAAAAATCGCCTATTCACCCCCCCTCTAGTCGATACTAGCACTTTCAATTGGTATCAGAGCAAGGTACTCCCTTGTTCTGTGTGATTCGGTTTAACCACCTGGAGTTTCAGCTATGTCGACTGCAGGGATAATCAAGGTCTCCACTGCTTGCCCCGTGTTCGATGGAACTGAATATCCCTACTAGAAGAATAAGATGCGCATGCATCTTGAAGCCATTGATGTCGACCTCTGGTATGTCGTCAAGAACGGCGTTCCCAAAACTGGTGAAGGTGTCACCCCCACTGATGTCAAGAAGTTCATTCAACTGGACTCTACTGCAAAGAACATCATCTGTGGTCATCTGACCAAAGGACAGTATGGCCGTTTGAGTGCTCTGGAAACGTCGAAGCTAGTCTAGGACTGGCTATCCAAGGTCAATGAAGGTGTCTCAACCCAGAGAGATCAAAGGATCAGTGTTCTTCGCAACCTCTTCAACCGCTTCAAGAGAAATGACAATGAAAATGTCCAACTGACGTTTGATCGTCTGACTGACATCACAAATGAGCTTCAAGCTCTTGGCGCCACTGAGATCACCAAGCATGAAATCGTCAAGACACTGCTGAGATCACTTGACAGCTCCTTTTACACCCTTGCCCTCATGATACAAGAACGTCCTGACTTCAAGACACTCGATCCGTCTGATATACTTGAGAGGCTCAACACACATGAGTTCCAGCTTTCTGAGAAAAGAGATATCTATGGTCCAAACTATGGCCGAACTCGTGCCTTGAAGGCAAAAGTTGTTTCCTCATCTGAAGAAGAATCTGACTGCGGTTCTGATGATCCTGAAGACATTGGAAAGGAACTTGCCATGCTGGTGAAGAAGTTTCAGAGGTTCACCAAGAAAAAGGGCTTCAGAAAGTCTTCACGATCCAGCTCCAAGAATGATGAAGCTTCCACCCATGACCACAAGAAGAGAACATGTCACAAGTGCAAGAAAACTGGTCACTACATATCTGAGTGTCCATAGTGGGACAATGAGAAGAAGAAGAAGAGCAAGGAATATGATTCAGATGATAAGAAGAAGAAATCCTCAAGGTCTTCTAAGTCTTCTTCCAAATCTTCATCATACAAGAAGAGCTCATCTGGCAAGGCTCGTGCTTTTGTTGGCAAGGAAATGGATTCAGAGGAGGAGTCAGCTTCTGAGGAGGCGGAGGTTGAATCTGGAGAGGAGTCTGACCCTGGCATTGAAAGTCTGGCTCTAGCCACAGCCTATGTCGCCAAGTCCATCTTCAACACTGAAGACAATGACTTCCACACCAACGCTGAAGTTAATGACGAAGACGATCTTTCTCCCACCTACTGCTTCATGGCACGTGGTGCCAAGGTAAAATCCCACGATGCTTACTTTCAAACGTCAAGTGAAGATGACTCTGATTGTGAATCCAAACCTAGCTACAAAACACTTGCTAAAATTGCAACTGAACAACAAAAGGCTATGGAATATACTCAAAAACTGTTAGACAAAAGCGATGACCTATTGGACGCTGAAATGACACGTTCACAGTCCTTAGTTGATGACATAAAAAATCTTCATGCTAAGTACCAAGAACTTGAAGGTCGTCATGAATCACTCTCAACTACTTATGAAAGGCTCTCCTATGATTATCTTCAAAGGAAACAAGAGCTTGAGAAATTGAGAGCGGCTCATGAAGATCTTCAAAAGGTGAATGAGTCACTCCGCACCCAACAGATCAGTACCGCTCAGGTTGGATTTGAACCACCATGTTTAAAATGCATTGAGCGTGATAATGCTACATATGTTGCTGAATGTTCCACTACTGCTGCTGTTTCATTGTCTTCACCTACTGAAGTGATTGCTAACCCCTCTGCGGAGGATACCACTAGTATTATTGATGAAAATGCTAGGTTGAAGACATTTCTTGAAACAGGGATGTACAAAAGTTTGAAGGGACATCAGACACTCTATGATGTCCTCAAAAAGCAGATTCTGAACCGAAACCCTAGGAAAGAAGGCGTTGGGTTCGAGAGGAACATGAATGCTGATGGTTCCTACTGGAAGCCTGAGCAGTATCCCAAAATCACATGGGTTGCTGCAAAGGAACCTTCAGTGGATCCATCCACTTTATCTGGATTTACCTGTGCTAATCCTGTTATCATTGATGAATCCTTTGATGCAAACTATAAACTGTTCAAAAATGAGAATGGTGAAGTGTTTGCCAGGTATGTTGGTACTAACTGCAGGAATGGACCTCCTATGAAGAAGATCTGGGTTCCCAAAAGCTGCCTTGAGAATCTTCTAGTGAATGTCATCATGACACAACAAGTGAAGAAGACAAACCCCAGACCAAAGGCATCATATGGTCTAACGGCTACTTACGAACACATGACTCACTTGAGTCACCCTAACGCCAATGTTTTGCAAGGAAGTCATACTTAGACGCATGAATATGAGCGTGTGTCTTCAAACCGCTATGTTCATAGAACTAAGAACTTTTCTGCTTATTCACATGAGTATCATTCATCTCCTGCAAGGCTATTTGCTAGGGCTTCAAAGCCGAAATTCTCAGATGCTGCACTTATACTCATTGCTTCTAAGCCACCCCTGAAAATGTGGGTGGTGAAGAAGAATTAACTCTCTTTTGCAGAATGTGGTCTCCAGCCAGCAATCAATGGCGTCCGATACTATTGCTAGGAACCTAAAACTCACTTGGACGCACACAAAGTGTCAATCTTTAAATCTGATTCTCTTATCAGTCATACTATGTCCTAACCTTGATATGTGTTGTGACTGTCCCTATATGTGTCAAATGCTTATGCTTCACAACACTCTTGTGAAGCCTGTCCTTCTAACTGCACTGTAGGCTACATCACCAAAAGCTTCAGAATGGATTATGGACAGTGGATGCACAAATCATATGACTGGTGATCAAAGTCTTCTCATGGACTCAACCTTACGTCCATTCGACAAGAGTCAAATCACATTTGCTGACACTGGTAAAAGCAAAGTATTGGGTCTAGGTAGAGTTGCAATCTCAAAGGATCAACACATGGATAAAGTGATGCTTGTTGAATCCCTTGGTTTCAACTTAATGTCTGTCTCAATACTTTGTGACTTGAACATGATTGTGATATTTGGCAAATATCGTTGCCTTGTACTAATGGAATCTGACAAATCTCTAGTCTTTGAAGGGTATCGAAAAGATGATCTATACATGGTAGATTTCTTAGCAGGTCCACAGCTTGCCGTATGTCTTCTCACAAAAGCTTCAGAATGCTGGCTCTAGCATCGGAGGCTGGGGCATGTTGGCATGAGGAATTTGCACTCACTTGTCAAGAAGAAGCATGTCATAGGCATCGAAGATGTCAAGTTCAAGAAGGATCATCTGTGTGGTGCCTGTGAAGCTGGGAAGATGACAAGGGCAAATCACCCCTCGAAGACAATCATGACAACATCTCAACCCTTCGAGCTGTTACACATGGACTTATTTGGACCTACTCACTACTCCACCCTCACAACAACTGCCTGTCTCTATGGCTTCGTCATTGTTGATGACTACTCAAGATACACATGGGTTCATATAATTCTTTGCAAGACAGAAGTGCAATATATCTTCAGGCGCTTCGCAAATCGAGCAATGAACAACTATGGCGTGAAGATCAAGCACATCAGAAGTGACAATGGCACTGAATTCAAGAACACTGGACTTGATCTGTATCTGGATACAATGGGAATCACTCATAAATTCTCTGCTCCATACACACCTCAGCAAAATGGCATCGTTGAGCGCAAAAACAGAACCCTCATTGAGATGGCTCAAACAATGCTAGATGAATACAAGACACCAAGGAAGTTCTGGCCAGAAGCTATTGGTACTGCATGTCACATCATCAACCGTGTCTACATCCATAAGCTTCTGAACAAAACATCTTATGAGCTCCTAACTGGCAAGAAGCCAAACGTCAGTTACTTCAGAGTATTTGGAGCTAGATGCTGGATCAAGGATCCCCATCACAAGTCAAAATTTGCACCTAAAGCTCACGAAGGCTTCATGCTTGGCTATGGAAAGGATTCACACTCCTACAGAGTCTTCAACCTTTTTCTTTACAAAATTGTTGAAACTGTGGATGTGAAGTTTGATGAAACCAATGGTTCACAGAGAGAGTTTCTGCCAAGTACACTAGATGAAGCTCCTTCAAACGAGTCTATCAAGCTGATGGGAACTGGTGTAATCATGCCCTCTGAAGCACAGCCTGAAGAGGAACTTATCATCTCTGCACCAAATCAACCTGAAGAAAATGCTCAGACCGAAGACAATCCTCCCAATGATGACAATGATCAGTCAGAGCAAAATCTTCGTCCTGTTCATCCCCGTGTTGCAAATGAAGTTCAAATAGAGAATATAATTGACAGCATCAATGCACCTGGTCCGCTTACTCGATCAAGAGCAACACAGCTAGCTAACTTCTATGGGCACTTTTCATTTGTGTCAATATCTGAACCCAAGAAAGTTGTTGAAGCCTTTATGGAACCTGAATGGATTCAAGCCATGCAAGAAGAACTTCAACAGTTCAAGCTGAATAATGTTTGGGAACTTGTCAAGCGACCTGACCCTCGCAAGCATAACATTATTGGAACAAAATGGATATATCGAAACAAGCAAGATGAGCATGGTCAAGTCGTCAGAAACAAAGCACGTCTTGTGGCTCAAGGTTATACTCAAGTTGAAGGAATTGACTTCGATGAAACGTTTGCTCTGGTTGCTAGGCTTGAAGCTATTCGCATACTGCTAGCCTATGCTAATCATCACAACATCTTGCTACATAAAATGGATGTGAAAAGTGCATTTCTCAATGGCAAGATTGAAGAAGAAGTATATGTCACACAACCACCTGGCTTTGAAGATCCAAATCATCCTCATATGGTGTACAAGCTAAACAAAGCACTGTATGGCCTCAAACAAGCTCCTCGTGCCTGGTATGATACGATCAAAGACTTCCTGATGAGCAAAGGTTTCAAACCTAGATCCCTCGATCCCACACTCTTCACAAAGACATATGATGGTGAACTGTTTGTGTGCCAAATATATGTGGATGATATTATCTTCGGCTGCACCAACCAGAAGTACAGTGATGAGTTTGGGTCATGATGCAAGAGCAATATCAAATGTCCATGATGGGTGAGCTGAAGTTCTTCCTTGGTCTTCAAATTCGTCAGCAAAGCAATGGCATCTTCATATCTCAAGAAAAATACCTCAAAGATTGTCTGAAGAAGTTTGGAATGGAAGACTACAAAGGCTACACGACGCCAATGCCTGCCAAACACCATCTTGGTCCCGACGACAATGGTAAAGAGTTCGATCAAAAGGTATACCGCTCCATGATTGGTTCTTTGCTTTATTTATGTGCATCTAGGCCAGATATTATGCTTAGTGTTTGCATGTGTGCTCGATTCCAAGCGGCACCAAAGGAATCGCATCACTTAGCTGTGAAGCGAATTCTTAGATATTTGGCTTACACCCCAACACTCGGATTATGGTACCCCAAGGGCTCAAAATTTGATTTGGTTGGATTCTCGGATGCTGATTATGCTGGTGACAAGGTGGATCGCAAGTCTACATCTGGCACATGTCATTTTCTTGGTCGATCACTTGTCTGTTGGTCTTCAAAGAAGCAGAATTGTGTATCACTCTCAACTGCTGAATCTGAATACATTGTTGTTGGATCTTGTTGTGCTCAGCTTCTATGGATGAAGCAAACTCTCAAGGATTATGGCATCAACCTGAAACAAGTACCACTCTTCTGCGACAATGAAAGTGCCATCAAGATAGCCAACAATCCAGTCCAACACTCGAAGACAAAGCACATTGAAATACATCATCACTTTCTCAGAGATCATGTTATGAAGAAAGATATAGATATCATGCACGTCAACACTGAAGAGCAACTCGCAGATATCTTCACAAAGCCCTTGGACGAGAAAAGGTTTTGCAAGTTACGGTGTGAGCTAAATATCTTGGAATCCTCGAATGTCTTGTGATTAGGCACACATCCTAACACTTATGCATGTTGATGACTTAGATGTGCAACACACAAAGTAATGCATATCTTCAATCAATGAAGATTTACACTCTAAGTGTGAATACATTAACATGGAATTTGACTTCGGAGCGCCAGATACTTGTGCATCGTGTCTGGGTCTAATATTTCCTATGCGGTGGGTAACGCCACCACCAACTTTCTCTGTTTGAAGTGTTTCACTCATGGCGTTATATTGCAATGACTTCGCATTTGGTTTGTCGTCAGTTTCAATTTATCTTCATGATCTTCTACGCTATGATGATTTGATTGCATATATATATACTAGTGTTCTGTCCTCTACAGCATTCACTTATAGCTATGTCTTCAATTTGAATCTTTTGAACTAAGTGAATGTGATCGGACCCTAACCTCTCTATGCTTTCTATCTCAAACACAATCTGTCCAAATCATATGCATTCTATTGAAACTATCAAATGGTTTCTCTACGTCCTAGTCAGCAGAAGGCAAAGAGACAAACATTAAATCTGTTTTCAATGACTTATGTTTATTGTTGAAATCCGGAGAAGCCGGAACAACTCTCTGACATGCCTGGCGGGCGTGGGAACGTGGGACAACTCTGAGTATGTTGCATGCTTGCCACGTGCCCCTCAGATGTGAACCGCCAAGGGCACCTGCGTAATTGCGCAGTGTCTCTCACCTACTTATAAATACTTGTCCCCTGCGGTAAAGAAATCCTTCTTCCACCTCTCCACCTCGTCAAAACCCTAGCGCCACCGCTAGCTCGCGACGACGCCGGCGACGAAGCGCTTAGCTGCCGCGACTTCTCCGACGCCATCCTCATGCCGGCCGCGGACATCGTCCTCTCCGCCGTCGCCGTAGGTGTCCTCCGTCGCCAAGTTAGGGCACGGTGGCCTGAACTGCTCGGTCTCCTATTCTTCCTATCTAGCAGTTCATCGTGCGGTAATTATAACTCTATTTTTACCACCTTTTTGATCTTCAAGATTAATCCTGTTTACCAAAAGTGGTTTCTGCCTATTCAATGTTAGATCTATTCTGTCTGTATCTCATACTGCCTAGTCAATTCACTTAGATTTCCAGTATAGTTTGATTCCTCACTTGTACTTATTCACGGATTGGTACAAATCTGGAACCAACTCACCTATATAAGTGAATGTCTTTGCATCATGAGGTCAATGTCTTCAAACTGGTTTATCTTCCAAAATCTTCTGAGAATGCATATGACCTCTTCCCCTTCCCTCGCATCTCTAATGCTGTCACAGGTACATGTCCGTGGGAGAGTCCCTTGGTTCTCATAGTCTGCATTCGTTTGCAGAATACTTACAGCATCATATCAATTCTCCTGAAGCCAGTTCCTGCTTGACCAGCAAGCGTAAATCTCTGAAGCCTTTGAACGTATTGAAGCCATTCAGTTTGAAGTTCATGGCTGCAGAAAAATCTGTAAGGAAGGGTGGCAGACAGCGCAGAGAAGGAACATCCAAAGATCTGCCTGAAGACTTAGCAGAACTCTACAAGACAGATCCAGAAGAAAATTATCATCAGAGGAAGACGTGAATCCAATGGATTCAACGCTATTGGGCTGAACAATGGTTCAAGTACAAATTCGTGACCAAGGAATATGCAGAGAAGTATGCTATCAAAAGTCCTTGGGGCGATATTCTCTATCGAGGCCTTCAACCCAAGAACAGAACTGAAGCTGTTGATCAAGGCTTCTATCCTTGCATGGTCCAAGGACCTCAGCCTGAGAATGCCGATCCCACATCATTACTCTGGTGTCGTGATGATGCCCTCTTCAAGCGCAACTTCCAGCACGCAAAGGCTTCGGCCAAGGAAAACAAGAAATCATTGGGATTAGACTTCAACCCTGGTCCCTCTGCTCCTCGTGTTGATGGCTCTCGTGATGCAGAGCCAAATGTCATTGGCCCCTTCTCCAACCTTGATGGCCTCATCACTTACATCTTGGTCCAAGGTGCCAAGGTAGATCATTCTGATCATGATGCTGACACAGATGATGCCCCAGCTCCTCCTTCGAAGCTACAGAAGCAAAAGAAGCTAAAGGCTTCTAAATCAGCACCTCCAAAAGCTTCTCGTGTGAAGCCACTGGCCACTGCACCTCCTGAAGCCAGTGTGCAGTCTGAAGATCAATCCCATATCTCCAAGAAGACGGAGAAGAAAAAGCAACTTGTCAAGCATACTGATCAAGCCCTGACTCCTGCCGCAATTCTGCGTGATGATCCCATTGATCTGTCAAGTGATGAAGATCTTGCTGATGATGCTCTTGAGCAATTGATCAAAAGCAAAGAAGAAGAAGAAATCTTCAACAACTTGCCTCTCTTTGATGTGGCAATTATTCACAACTTCATTGATGAATGGTTCGACACCCCCAATGTCAGCTTTGATGATTTGCAGCTTCCCATTGGCCTCAGCGTCGCCTTAAATGGCGCCATTGCTTCTGAGCTGGCTATCACTCAGCGAATCGTTGAGCTCAAGAACAAGATTGATTATGAGAAGGCTCAATTCAAGAAGCATGTGGCCAGTCTAAGCGTTCAAGACGACAAAAACTTCATGGTCATGATGCATGAGCTCAAAGAAGGCTTTCTCAAGAAGCGTCAAGAAGCTCAAGGCTCTCGCAAGCGTATGAAGAATTTGGCTGATAAGTGTGTGCTTGCCTACAATGAGTCTGAGAAGTGCAAGTCACTTGGCCGTCCTGGCATTGACCCCAGGATGGCTGCAAAGAAAAAGAAGAAGCTTCCTGCTGACCAGCCTGCACCCTCAAGCCAAGAAGCCCCTCGCATTGTCTTCCCCAGCAGCATGACTGGCTCGAAGCCAAAGGTCACCACAACTGCTTCAGATCAGAAGAAGACAAGGGCTGCAGAGGCTGAAGCCAGAAAGAGGAAGAATACTGAAGCCTCTGATGCTGCTCCCTCCAAGAAGAAGCGCAAGACCAAGAAAAATCGGGCTGCTCACAGAGCCCCTCGTCGTTGAACCCATCTCAATGGTTCGCCCTGCGTCTGAACATCAAGAAAGACATATGATAGTCCATGAGCCTGCTCTCACAGAGGCTCATGAAGCTGAAGATATTCCAGCAGCTCAACCCACCGCTGCTGAAGACATTGGTCATCATGACAATGTTGACGATGATGAAGTCCTTCCTCAGATCGAACATGAAGTGGTATCATCGCCTGTTCATACGAGCAGCAAACTCATCAGCATTGGTCGTCCACTGACGCCAATTGCTCAGGATGCATCGTGGGCTGATCACCCACAACTACAAGACTCCCCCTGTACTCCCGAACAACAACAACAAGCTACACCCCCGTGCAAGAAGAGGATGAAGACTTTCAGGCCCAGCCAACTCCATCTCCAAAGGCATTGCCAGCACTTCGTAGGCTTCGCAAAGGACAAAGGCCTCAAGTCCCTCTGTCGAGCGTTCCAGAAGGAGAAGTGCAATGTTCGCCTGTTGCACGTCAAGTATTGTCTGAACCAACTCCAACTGTGAATGTCTCCGTGTCTGAAGCACATGCTGCTGAAGACATTCCGGCTGCATCAGCCGAGGAAAATCAAGAAGAAGTACGTGTACCTACTCCCACAGCAATTGAAGAAGAAGCAGTTCCTGATGTGAACGTGCATGTGTCCGACCCTCCTGTTCGTCAAGAGGAGGTTAACAATGTTGAGGCTGCCACCGCCAACGCCAATGAAGCCAATGACGTAGTCATGGCTGACGCTAATGTGGAACCTGCACCAACCAGTGTGCCAGAAGCAAGTGTGGCCACTGAACCTGAAACCACTGAGGCTGCTGCACCTGAAGCCAATGAGACAATCGCTCTTGATGCACCTGTTGCGCAGCATGTCGCCTCAACTGTTGCCCCTGCTCCTGTTCCGCCACCAAGGCCTCACACAATTGAGCAAGCATACAATCATGGTCAGCTTACCACTGTCCGATGGCCTATTCTGGTGCCTCCGCCTACTGCCTCATGACCTCAATTTGACTATCACATTGAGCATAGGCCTCAGGTCCAGAAGCCCAAACCAAGATTGCCAAGGTTTCCAGGTACTGCAAACTCACCAGGATCTTTCAATGCCAATGGCTTCAAAAGCCACAATACATTCTTTGACAGCGCCAAGAACCCCTACTCCAAGCCAAGAATATCATCAGATCAGTTCTGGAGCTATCAACAGCGAAGCTATTACTCCTACGTTCTATATGATAAAGGCCGCATTTTCCTTCACATGCGCCTTGATACAGAAGCTATTGCTGGACTGTCGTGCTTAGAAGAAGCACTTGATTGCTTTCGTGATGCTGGTCTGCTCCACTTTGTGACAGACAAAGAACACTGGAATGAAGAGCTATTGCTTCAATTCTATGCTACTCTTCACATTCGCGACTACAACAGAGATATCAAGACATGGGTTCTCGAGTGGATGACTGGAAATGTTCATCATGAAGCCAAAGCTATGGATATCATCGAGCTTACAGGGCTAGCCACTCCAGGAGAACTATATGAACCTGACTGTCAGCTACACCGCAATGCTGTAGAGAGTATCTTCCATAAGCCAGAACCCAATATGAGCCAGATGTTGAGCATGATGAAGCCCTTGCCATCTGACGCTGAATATCCAACAAATTTCTTTGTTGAAGACCTTGAGTATCTGCCTCGCACCATATATCATATCATTAGGCGGACTCTGTGGCCTATCAAAGGACATTCATCAGCGGCCAAGCTAGAAGGAGCTATGAAGACTTTGGTCTTCTACATTCTCAATGGCATCAGCTTCAACACACAAGAGTTCTTCATCAGGCAACTTGCTGCTTCCGGCTCTGACCTATTTGGTCTGAAGTTTTATGCTCCATGGGTCATGCGCCTCATCAAGCAACACTCATTTGTCAACTATTAGCCCTCTGCTCGCAATCATCTGATCTTTTTACCAGAGGTTGATATGTCAGTTGAAGCCATATACCCTGATCCTGCCAAGAAGCCTCTTTGTCTTCAGAATGCCGAGCACCAAAGCTTCACTCAACCCATTGAAGGTGTTCAAGCAGCGACACGAATTTATCCCTTAGCTGGAAACACTCGTCTGCCTCATTGAGCACCCACTGAAGCCACTGAAAGCACCATCGCCCAAAGGCGTCCGAAGCATTCTCGTGTTCTGAATGACCGAGAACTTCTCGTGGCCCTTCATCAGAAACAAGATAAACATCATTTTTGGCTCAAGAGACAGATGCAAAGCCTCTTGGTGGATGTCAATCACATCCGAAACCTTGCCACCAAGAATGCATTTGTTGCTCATGAAACTTGCCGGCGATCATGGAAGAGTTTGACCTTGCTCAGTGCTGAAGCAGATCTTCAAGACAATGGCTTCAATGAGAGATTTCAGTTTGACACCACTCCTCCACGGACTGCTATCCTACGCCGTACTCCATCTCTTGAAGACTCAGAATATTCTTCCTCCGCGGCAACCGTAAATGCCAAAGTAATCGATGATGAAGATGACGCTACTTCACCACCTCCAACTACTGCGCGCCTCGACTCTGCACCAAGTTCATCTGCACCGCTACCCAACGACGACAACCCTGTTGCTTCACCTACTCCTGACGAGTAAATACTCTATGTCTTCAAACCTTTTTGGTCCTTACTGACAAAAGGGGGAGAAGCGTATGAGTTGATAGTCTTCAAACGGGTTCATATGGGCGGTTGCATTATATTTTGCTGCGTGCTTACAACTCTTGCCTTTTGAAACATTTGATTCTTTGAGTTGTAACACCTAAACTTGATGGTCGTCTGCTACCTATCTGCTTTACTGTGATGCGATGATAAATTCCGCATGTGCGATGATAACTTCCGCACTTAGAGCATTCTGCAGACGTCCATTTTTCATTATGCATGTCATTCTACTTACTATATCAGTTCACGCATGATGAATTATCTTTGTAAGTTGAAGTGGATCTCCACAAGTAAAACCTGCCATGTGCATTTGCATTCCAAAAGCAAATTACTTATATGCACATCTTCAGGGGGAGCCCTTGCTACTTATGAAGACAATTTCCTATCCTTTACAATTTCACATACTTTATCCGCGTTGAAAACTTCAACCAGTTTGTCATCAATCACCAAAAAGGGATTGTAAGTGCATCTAGTGCCACCCCTAGTTGGTTTTGGAGTATTGACGACAAAGTTGGTTGAGGGACTAATGCGTTTGTGAGAATTGCAGGATAACGCAGGTAGTGTCCCTCATTGATTTGGTTTACCTACCGGAGATGACCCCTAAAAATGTATGAAGACATTGAAGACAATGGTGGTATGAGAATATATACTTAACGAAGACTATGACATGAGAAGACATTGCGTGAAGACTATGGAGCGCGAAGACTGTGTGGATTCATTGTTTCCTTTTCTTCTTTGTTGAGTCATAGGAACCACCGTACTGTTAAGTGGGGTCCAAGTGAACTAAGTCAGAGTGACTGATGTGATGCTCAACTCAAATCCTATGTCTTCGAGCGAAGACAATGAGAGCAAACCTTATCCGGAGCTGGATGAGTCAGCTTTGCTTGTAGCCCAAGTAAAGTTGCCGCGTGTGTTTGAAATCTGACCGTTGGAACACGTGTCAGTTCCTTAGTGACCCAGGGTCATTTTGGACAAATCAGGTCGGGTTGCCTAGTGGCTATAAATAGCCCACCCCCTACACCATAAATTGGTGGCTGCTCAGAGTTTGTATACGGCTTTTGTCATTTGAGAGCAACCCACCTTGAATCATTTGAGAGAGAGAAATCCTTGCGAGGACAAAGCCAAAACACCCAGAGCCAAAGAGTGTTAGGCATCACTGAAGTCTTTCTGTCTGTGTGACCTGAAGACTTATTACACTTGAGGACTGTGTATCCTCCAGCCGGTTAGGCGTCGCGTTTTGAGCATCCAAGAGTAATTGTGGATTGCCGGTGAACGAAGTCTGTGAAGGTTTGGAAGTCTCCCTTGAAGACTTACCAGAGTGATTGGGCGAGGACTGGGTGTCCTTAGCTCAAGGGGAATAAGGTGAAGACACGGTCTTCTGAGTTAAATCTCAGCCTCCCTAACCAGACGTACAGTTGTCACAGCAACTGGAACTGGTCCAACAAATCCTGTGTCTTCAACAAGCAACTGGTTCTATCCCTTCCATCCTTTACTTAAGTTTGTCTTCGTGAAGTCACTGCCCATATGTCTATCTGTTTGACTTCATCGTTTGGCTACTACTGTTGATTGGCTTCATACTATCTTCCATCCTGATCCCTACTACTACTTAGCTAATGTTAGTCTTGTACTTTCACATCATTACATACTTGACTATGGCTTGCTTATGGTAGTTTAACTTCCGTTGCATATCAACTAGGTTATTTCTGTTGTTTCTCTTCGAAACTTCCAAGTTTTGAAGACTTTCATAAAAATCGCCTATTCACCCCCCCCCCTCTAGTCGATACTAGCACTTTCAGTTTTCATCTTTGCCTAAAAATAGTATTGATTCTTGGAACAAGTGCAAAGATGCTTTTATCTCTAAGTATTTTCCTCCCGCTAAGATTATCACTCTTAGGAACGATATCATGAATTTTAAACAACTTGATCATGAGCATGTTGCCCAATCTTGGGAAAAAATGAAATTGATGCTTCGCAATTGCCCTACTCATGGTTTGAATTTATGGATGATCATAGAAATTTTTTATGCTGGATTGAATTTTGCTTCTAGAAATCTTTTAGATTCGGCTGCGGGAGGCACGTTTATGGAAATTACGTTAGGGGATGCTACAAAATTGCTTGATAATATTATGGCTAATTATTCGCAATGGCACACCGAAGATCTTCTAGTAAAAAAGTGCATGCTATAGAAGAAATCAATGTTTTGAGTGAAAAGATGGATGAACTTATGAAGATGTTTGCTCCTAAAAATACTCCTCTTGATCCCAATGATATGCCTTTGTCTACCTTGATTGAGAATAATAATGAATCTATGGATGTGAATTTTGTTGGTAGGAATAGTTTTGGAAACAATGCGTATAGAGGGAATTTTAATCCTAGGCCTTATCCTAGTAATCCTTCTAATAATTATGGAAATTCCTACAACAACTATTATGGAAATTTTAATAAGATGCCCTCTGAATTTGAGAGTAGTGTTAAAGAGTTTATGAATTCACAAAAGAATTTTAATGCTTTGCTTGAAGAGAAATTGCTTAAAGTTGATGATTTGGCTAGGAACGTTGATAGAATTTCTCTTGAAATTGATTCTTTAAAACTTAGATCTATTCCTCCTAACAATGATATCAATGAGTCTCTCAAATCTATGAGAATTTCCATTGATGAGTGCAAGGAAAGAACCGCTAGGATGCATGCTTCCAAAGATGCCTTTATTAAAGCGTGTTCTTCCAATTCCTATGAAAATCAAGATGAAGATCTAAAAGTTATTGATGTGTCCCCCATTAAATCTTTGTTTTGCAATATGAATCTTGATGAAACTGAATATGATCTTCCTTTACCTAGAAGGCGTTCTCAGAATTCAGAGTTTCTAGATCTTGATGATGAATTTGATGAAAGTGGGATTGAAAGAAATAAAAACCTAGATGTTGCTAAACCCACTATTTTGGATCTCAAGGAATTTAATTATGAAAATTGCTCTTTGATTGGTTGTATTTCCTTGTTGCAATCCGTGCTAGATTCTCCTCATGCTTATAGTCAAAATAAGGCCTTTACCGAACACATTGTTGATGCCTTGATGCAATCTTATGAAGAAAAACTTGAGTTGAAAGTTTCTATCCCTAGAAAACTCTATGATGAGTGGGAACCCACTATTAAAATTAAAATTAAAGATTATGAGTTTCATGCTTTGTGTGATTTGGGTGCTAGTGTCTCTACTATTCCCAAAACTTTATGTGATTTGCTAGATTTCTATGATTTTGATGATTGCTCTGAAAACTTGCATCTTGCGGATTCCACTATTAAAAAGCCTATGGGAAGAATTAATGATATTCTTATTGTTGCAAACAGGAATTATGTGCCCGTAGATTTTATCGTCCTTGATATAGATTGCAATCCTTCATGTCCTATTATTCTTGGTAGACCTTTCCTTAGAACGATTGGTGCAATTATTGATATGAAGGAAGGGAATATTAGATTCCAATTTCCCTTAAAGAAGGGCATGGAACACTTCCCTAGAAATAAAATAAAATTACTATATGAATCTATCATGAGAGCCACTTATGGATTGCCTACCAAAGATGGCAATACCTAGATCTATCCTTACTTTTATGCCTAGCTAGGGGCGTTAAACGATAGCGCTTGTTGGGAGGCAACCCAATTTTATTTTGTGTTTTTTGTTTTTGCTTCTGTTTAGGAATAAATAATCCATCTAGCTTCTGTTTGGATGTGGTTTTATGTTTTAATTAGTGTTTGTGCCAAGTAGAACCTATAGGATAACCTACGATGATAGTTGATTTGATTCTGCTGAAAAACAGAAACTTTGGTGCACGAATATAATTTTGTTAAATCACAGAAACATGCTTTTGCGTTGATTCTTTTTGCTGCTGTTCAATAAACAAATTTCCAGGACTTCCTATTTTGGTAGAATTTTTAGAGTTCCAGAAGTTTGCGTTAGTTATAGATTGCTACAGACTGTTCTGTTTTTGACAGATTCTGTTTTTACGGGTGTTGTTTGCTTATTTTGATGAATCTATGGCTAGTAAATTAGTTTATAATCCATAGAGAAGTTGGAATACAGTAGGTTTAACACCAATATAAATAAAGAATAAGTTCATTACAGTACCTTAAGTAGTTCTTTGTTTTCTTTCTCTAACGGAGCTCACGAGATTTCTGTTGAGTTTTGTGTTGTGAAGTTTTCAAGTTTTGGGTGAATTCTTTTGATGGATTATGGAACAAGGAGTGGCAAGAGCCTAAGCTTGGGGATGCCCATGGAACCCCCAAGATAATTCAAGGACACCAAAAAGTCGAAGCTTGGGGATGCCCCGGAAGGCATCCCCTCTTTCGTCCACTTCCATCGGTAATTTACTTGGAGCTATATTTTTATTCACCACATGATATGTGTTTTGCTTGGAGCGTCTTGTATTATTTGCGTCTTTGCTTGTTAGTCTACCACAATAATCCTTGATGTACACACCTTTTGAGAGAGCCATACATGAATTGGAATTTGTTAGAATACTCTACATGTTTCACTTACATCTTTTGAGCTCGATAGTTTTGCTCATAGTATTTGTGGCAAGGCCACCGTTCATAATTCTTTCATACATGTCACTCATGATTCATTGCATATCCCGGTACACCGCCAGAGGCATTCATATAGAGTCATACTTTGTTCTAAGTATCGAGTTGTAGTTGTTGAGTTATAAGAAAAATAAAAGTGTGATGATCATCATTATTAGAGCATTGTCCCAAGTGAGGAAAGGATGATGGAGACTATGATTCCCCCATAAGTCGGGATGAGACTCCGGACGGAAAATAATAATAAAAAATAGGCAAAAAAAGAGAAAGGCCCAAACAAAAAAATGAGAGAAAAAGAGAGAAGGGGCAATGCTACTATCCTTTTACCACACTTGTGCTTCAAAAGTAGCACCAAGTTCTTAATGATAAAGAGTCTCTCATTTTATCACTTTCATATACTAGTGGGAATTTTTCATATTAGAACTTGGCTTGTATATTCCAATGATGTGCTTCCTCAAAATGCCCTAGGTCTTCGTGAGCAAGCAAGTTGGATGCACACCCACTTAGTTTCTTTTGTAGAGCTTTCATATACTTATAGCTCTAGTGCATCCGTTGCATGGCAATCCCTACTCACTCACATTGATATCTATTGATGGGCATCTCCATGGCCCTTTGATACGCCTAGTTGATGTGAGACTATCTTCCCTCCTTTTTGTCTTCTCCACAACCACCATTCTATTCCACATAGTGTTATATCCATGGCTCACACTCATGTATTGTGTGAAGATTGAAAAAGTTTTGAAAATGTCATAAGTATGAAACAATTGCTTGGCTTGTCATCGGGGTTGTGCATGATTTAAATATTTTATGTGGGGAAGATGGAGCATAGCCAGACTATATGATTTTGTAGGGATAACTTTCTTTGGCCATGTTATTTTGAGAAGACATGATTGCTTTGATTAGTATGCTTGAAGTATTATTATTTTTATGTCAATATGAACTTTTGTCTTGAATCTTTCGGATCTGAATATTCATATCACAATTAAGAAGATTTACATTGAAATTATGCCAAAGTATCACTCCGCATCAAAAATTCTTTTTTTATCATTTACCTACTCGAGGACGAGCAGGAATTAAGCTTGGGGATGCCTGATACGTCTCCAATGTATCTATAATTTTTGATTGCTCCATGCTACTTTATCTACTGTTTTGGACTATATTGGGCTTTATTTTCCACTTTTATATTATTCTTGGGACTAACCTATTAATCGGAGGCCCAGCCCAGAATTGCTGTTTTTTTTTTTGCCTATTTCAGTGTTTCGAAGAAACGGAATATCAAACGGAGTCCAAACGGAATGAAACCTTTGGGAACATGATTTTCTCACCGAACGTGATCCAGGAGACTTGGACCCTACTCCAAGAAGTGCCAGAGGCGATCACGAGGGTGGAGGGCGCCCCCCCGGGCGCGCCCCCCTACCTCGTGGGCCCCCTGTTGCTCCACCGACGTACTCCTTCCTCCTATATATACCTACGTATCCCTGAACGATCAGAACAGGAGCCAAAAACCTAATTCCACCGCCGCAACCTTCTGTATCCACGAGATCCCATCTTGGGGCTTGTTCCGGAGCTCCGCCGGAGGGGGCATCCACCACGGAGGGCTTCTACATCAACACCATAGCCCCTCCGATGAAGTGTGAGTAGTTTACTTCAGACCTTCGGGTCCATAGCTAGTAGCTAGATGGCTTCTTCTCTCTTTTTGGATCTCAATACAATGTTCTTCCCCTCTCTCGTGGAGATCTATTCGATGTAATCTTCTTTTTGCGGTGTGTTTGTTGAGACCGATGAATTGTGGGTTTATGATCCAACTTATCTATGGAAAATATTTGAATCTTCTCCTAATTCTTTTATGTATGATTGAGTTATCTTTGCAAGTCTCTTTGAATTATCCTTTTTGGTTTGGCCAACTAGATTGGTAGTTCTTGCAATGGGAGAAGTGCTTAGCTTTGGGTTCAATCTTGCGGTGTCCTTACCCAGTGACAGAAAGGGTTGCAAGGCACGTATTGTATTGTTGCCATCGAGGATACCAAGATGGGGTTTTTTATCATATTGCATGAATTTATCCCTCTACATCATGTCATCTTGCTTAAGACGTTACTCTGTTTTTAACTTAATACTCTAGATGCATGCTGGATAGCAGTCGATGAGTGGGGTAATAGTAGTAGATGCAGAATCGTTTCAATCTATTTGTCTCGGACGTGATGCCTATATACATGATCATTACCTAGATATGCTCATAACTATGCTCAGTTCTGTCAATTGCTCAACAGTAATTTGTTCACCCACCGTAGAATATCTATGCTCTTGAGAGAAGCCACTAGTGAAACCTATGGCCCCCGGGTCTATTCTCATCATATCAATCTCTATCGCTTTATTTACTTGCTTTGCTTTTTACTTATCACTTTGCATCTATCTATCAAAAATACCAAAAATATTATTTATCATCTCTATCAGATCTCACTCTCGTAAGTGACCGTGAAGGAATTGACAACCCCTAATTGCGTTGGTTGCGAGTAGCTATCGTTTTGTGTAGGTACGAGGGACTTGTGCGTGGTCTCCTACTGGATTGATACCTTGGTTCTCAAAAACTGAGGGAAATACTTATGCTACTTTGCTGCATCATCCTCTCCTCTTTGGGGAAATCCAACGCAATGCTCAAGAGGTAGCAGTACCATACACCCACCATATACCTTCCTCAAAACAGCCACCATACCTACCTATTATGGCATTTCCATAGGCATTCCGAGATATATTGCCATGCAACTTTCCACCATTCCGTTCATATGACACATATTACTTTTGTCATATTGCTCTTTGCATGATCATGTAGTTGACATCGTATTTGTGGCAAGGCCACCTTCATAATTTTCATACATGTCACTCTTGATTCATTGCATATCCCGGTACATCGCCGGAGGCATTCATATAGAGTCATATCTTGTTCTAGCTTTGAGTTGTAATTCTTGAGTGATAAATCCATAAAAGTGTGATGATCTTCATTATTAGAGCATTGTCCCAGTGAGGAAAGGATGATGGAGACTATGATTCCCCCACAAGTCGGGATGAGACTTCGGACTTTACAAAAAGAAAAAAAAAGAAAAAAAAAAGAGGAGGTCCGAAGAAAAAAAAGAAAAAAAGAGAGAGAAAAGGAAAAAAAAGAAAAAAAAGAAAATGAGAGAAAAAGAGAGAATGGACAATGCTACTATCTCTTTTTCCACACTTGTGCTTCAAAGTAGCACCATGATCTTCATGATAGAGAGTCTCCTATGTTGTCACTTTCATATACTAGTGGGAATTTTTCATTATAGAGCTTGGCTTGTATATTCCAATGATGGGCTTCCTCAAAATGCCCTAGGTCTTCGTGAGCAAGCAAGTTGGATGCACACCCACTTAGTTTCTTTTGTTGAGCTTTCATATATTTATAGCTCTAGTGCATCCGTTGCAGGGCAAACCCTACTCACTCACATTGATATCTATTAATGGGCATCTCCATAGCCCATTGATACGCCTAGTTGATGTGAGACTATCTTCTCCTTTTTGTCTTCTCCACAACCACCATTCTATTCCACATATAGTGCTATGTCCATGGCTCAAGCTCATGTATTGCGTGAAAGTTGAAAAAGTTTGAGATTATTAAAGTATGAAACAATTGTTTGGCTTGTCATCGGGGTTGTGCATGATTAAATACTTTGTGTGATGAAGATAGAGCAACAGCCAGACTATATGATTTTGTAGGGATAACTTTCTTTGGCCATTTATTTTGAGAAGACATGATTACTTTGATTAGTATGCTTGAAGTATCACTATTTCTTATGTCAATATGAACTTTTATTTTGAATCATTTGGATCTGAACATTCATGCCACAATAAAGAAAATTACATTGAGAACTATGCTAGGTAGCATTCCACATCAAAAATTCTGTTTTTATCATTTACCTACCCGAGGACGAGCATGAATTAAGCTTGGGGATGCTTGATACGTCTCCAACGTATCTATAATTTTTTATTGTTCCATGCTATTATATTACCCCTTTTGGATGTTTATGGGCTTTATTTTACACATTTATATCATTTTTGGGACTAACCTACTAACCGGAGGCCCAACCCAGATTGTTGTTTTATTGCCTGTTTCAGTATTTCGAAGAAAAGGAATATCAAACGGAGTCCAAACGGAATGAAACCTTCGGCAAAGTTATTTTTGGAACAGAACCAATCCCAGGAACTTGTAGTGAAAGTCAGGGGATCATCGAGGAGGCCACGAGATAGGGGGGCGCGCCCACCCCCTGGGCATGCCCTACCCTCTCATGGGCCCCTTGAGGCTCCCCCGACCGATTTCTTTCGCCTATATAAGCCTACATACCCTAAAACCATCGAATATCAAGATAGATTGGGAGTTCCACCGCCGCAAGCCTTTGTAGCCACCAAAAACCTCTCGAGAGCCCGTTCCGGCACCCTGCCGGAGGGGGAACCCATCACCGGTGGCCATCTTCATCATCCCGACGCTCTCCATGACGAGGAGGGAGTAGTTCATCCTCGAGGCTGAGGGTATGTACTAGTAGCTATGTGTTTGATCTCTTTCTCGCTCGTGTTCTCTCTATGGCACGATCTTGATGTATCGCGAGCTTTGCTATTATAGTTGGATCTTATGATGTTTCTCCCCCTCTACTCTCTTGTGATGAATTGAGTTTTTCCTTTGAAGTTATCTTGTCGGATTGAGTCTTTAAGGATTTGAGAACACTTGATGTATGTCTTGCCGTGTTTATCTATGGTGACAATGGGATTTCACGTGCCACTTGATGTATGTTTTGTGTCGCCAGCGAGGAAGCAAAGGGAGTGGTGGGGGGCCAGATGTGGACGGGGGAAGTGGATGAGGCCGGCCCCCGCTGCACGCGTGCTTAAAAAAGGACGCTTCCACTGGCTGACTAGTGGGCCCGCTGTCGGTGGTCGTCATAAATAAGACGACCGGTGGCGATTGGGTGGCCTACAGGTGAGGACGCGGCGGACGCCGAAGAGACGCGCGGCGCGTCCGCTTCGCGCCCGCGCCGACGCATTCCAAGCGCAATTTTGGGCCGGAAATGGGCCGGCGCGGACGCCAGGCGGATGCGATTTGCGTTTAGGTCGGCGCGTTGGACTTCCACTTTCGTCCACGCCGACTCAAACGGGCGCAGGCTGACGAAATGGGTCGCCCCATTGGAGTTGCTCTAACTCCATGTCACATAGGCAAATTTGTCTTGCATATGTTATGTTACTACCTAAGTTACTCCCACTATAACTAGCCTACCGTTGGTTGTGGGCAGGGGCAGACAAAAAAAAAAGACCAAGAGAGCTGCGGACAGCAGGCAGATGGGCCTGACATGATAGGGCGTGATCTTTTGACCAACTCACCAACATGGACATTCACCTCAAAAAGAAAATTGTCTCAAAAAAAACCTCAAAATGAAAAAACAACATGGACATGGTCAGTAAACCCAGCATTAATCTTGGTTGGTTCGTGTCATGCATCCAGCATTCCCATACCGTCCTTCCTCACTTCCCCTCCTACTAAACCCCCTCTGCGCTCTGCCTCTTCCCCTCCTCTTCCTCGTCGGTCCGGTCAGCGTCGCCCTGCCGCTGCCATCCGCCGGAGGCCCTCATCGTCGCGCATTGCCGGCCGTCGACGATTTAGGTATGTGCATTGTCTCCCCTCCCGTCATGTCCCGTGCATGCGCTGAGACATCAAAAGGCTCCGCGTTCGATTGAATAGCGCAGGTCTTGACGTGATGGCTTTGGGGGCAAATCTGGATGGCCACTGGGTTGGATATCCAGGATCCCCTTTTTGATCGGCTAGGGCTCGGAGGAACTCGAGCCGTTCCCTTTCACGCGCTGATTTTGAGTTGCTCCGTCACGCCGATCACTAAGCTCGTGGCCATGAATGAGATCAGTTTGTTCAGACTCCTAGGCACCGAACGCGTGATATCTCTGTTGGTCTCGTTTGGGAAACATGCTCCTGCACTGTCAAAGTGGGCTTCTGAATTCCGATGTGCAGAGCCTTTCTCTGTTAAGGGGAAAAGGGGAGGGGGGATGTTTTTCATAGCAAAAAACAGGGGAAATTGATTTTCCAGCAAAAAGGGGGTGCAGAGCCACTATTGTAGTACTACCTTTATCTTGAATAAAAATTATATACATCCCCTATTTGTTATCAAATTAGAGTTTTGTTTCTCCGTTCTTTTGGACGGAAAGGCGAATAAGCTGATTCTGGTTGTTGCCCGGTTTTCTTCTGATTAATCGGGCAATGACCTTCTTAATTAATGAGACAAGGCGAAGCTCTTGCCTCTGTTTCAGGAAAATATCAAGGGTAAAAACTGAAAACTGTTCTATTTCTTCTCTTAGCTTCCTATATCCTTTCTGTGTTTTTTTTTGAACCGTATCCTTTCTGTGTTGATGAGATGGAGCAAAGTAATAATAAGAATCATATTGGTTGGTGGTTGCATGTGCCATTTATTTTTTAAGTTTGTACGATTGTGAGCGAACTGGTAAGTCGAAAACAAACATTAATGAGACAAAATTTCCTGCAGTTCCCCGTTTACGACCTTATCATTCTTTAAAACACAGACGTACAAGTAGATACATATAACTCTGTTTCTCTGCTAATTTTACATGCTGGGCTACGTTCTAAATAATTTTATTTCTATGCATCTGCTTGTTTTTCATCACTACATCTGCATGACAAGATATTGCCTCGGGCCTTTGGCATCAATTAGTGCCACAACTTAATGACCAAACCTCTCAAATTCCAATATATTTTGAATCAAGTTTATCACTAATGTTTGAGCCTGTTATTATAGTTTAAATGGTTATGTTGTGATCGTTCACTTTACTTTTCTCCTTTGTATAATATGGCGATGATTATAGTAAAAATATTTCACTAATCCATGGCTAATGAACTTAAAGACACCTTATTAGAATCTTCGTTGGCATGCTTTCTCAATCACATTGCTTTGTACAGAAAATATGTGCTCTTGGTTCAGGCTTTTGTTAAATTATGCTGCCAATTTTCAAGGACACCAACGATTACATTTACACACGATATCATTGAAACTTTGTTACGAGATATAAAAGCTGTGAAATTTTATTCTTCATTGTAGTAAATATATGAAGAAAAAGCTTGTAGAACTTGCTACAAAAGATTTGCTTCTGCAAATTCTGTCTTTTTTTCTGAATTTAATTCATCTACGTACGACATCTAGTGCCCTTGCTTGTAGTATATTTATCTGTATCCACATGCCACTTCCCTTTTAAGCATCTGCAGTCCCATCGATACAACACCAGCTGGTATTAAAGTAAAACATGTTTGGCTCTTAACTCCAGAATTGTTTATTTTACATCCGCTGGTATCAAAATCGGTTCACTCAACCCGTATGACATAAAGCAACCAGCAAGAAGTAGTAGTAGATGGCGTGGTTGGCGGTGAGGTTAACTCCTAGTGAATGTAGGTGGCGGCCATGCCGGTGGAGGTGATTAGTAGCTTTAGAGTTTGTAAGGAAGTTCTCCAGTGGAGCTTGAAGAACCGGCCACTGATGAGTGGAATGAACATATTTGTAGTTTGGGGTGATAACTGAAGAACAACGACACGACATTTTTCTTTATCTAATAAAAAGAATCAAGAAATGGAAATTAGACCACTAAAGGAATACATGATTGAATAAAGACGAATTTGAAGTATAACTGAACTTGCACAGAAGGTAGAGAGACATCTGATGTATTAAGGGATTCTACTCAGTGAAGTCACTGATGAAGGTCACCATTAATTTTCTTCCTTCTGTAGCCGATGGAGTGGATTTATTATCTTTCCAAGCTATCAGTTGTCATTGTCCGTTTTTTTCTTCTCGAACACGCATTTAGATGCATGTCATTGTGCATTAGAAGACCAGAGAAGGCAGAGAGTACAAGACACCTACGGCGGAGTTGTAATTGTCCTTAATTTGTTTTTTTTTTTGGCACATTACCTTGAAACCAATACTTTAGAGGGTTCCTCCTCAAAAGAGAAAAGAGAATGTTTCAGGGACAATAATAAACTGAGAAAGATACAGAAAATAGAAGAGCAAGATACAGTGGTGACTAACCTGCGGTAATTTGCAGAATTTACCTGGAATCTAGTGAACTGAAACCTGCTGGGAGGGAGTGCTTTCTGATCAGTTGAGCACATATATATAGAAACTGATCTGCCACATGTTTGGCCTATTGGCTTATCTTATGAAACCTAAATAGATAATTTAACATATGCATTACATTTTGAGTGCTAATGGTATTTCATCTTGGTAACAATAGCTAAAGATATTACTTTCTTTTGATTTAATTTTGTCTTTCTAGGGTGGCAAATAAGTGAGTGTTGTTCTTTTGTTGCTTGTTATATAAAGCAAGAAGCGCATCTGTCCTTCTGTTTTAGAGCGTACTGATGAAATTTCTTAATCATAATTCTGTGCTTTGCAGGTTGACAAGTTACTTTTTTGGTCTACTGTTTGTCCTTTGTTATCTGGAAGTAGTATATCTCACTTCATACTACTATGAGTCTCCATAATGAGTGTCAACAACAACAGCTGCGTGGCTCAAACTCTGCAAGGCCACAAACATTTTGGACCATCTGTCCAACTTGTGGCACCAAATATCAGTACCGCCATGCAATTTTGATGAAATTTGTCCGCTGCCAGAATTGCTCGAAGCCCTTTATAGCACATGTTTCAACTGAGCAACCTGCTCCTTCTGGTCCAGATCAACAGTTTGCTGGGGTGTGGAAAAATGCAGGAATATTCTCAGAAATTAGATCGCTTCAGAAGTTCGAACCTGGGCAGGTCTGGGCCCTCTACAGTGACAAAGATAAGTGTCCCAACTGCTATGCCTTGATACAGAAAGTTGATTTCAAGAACAATAAAGTACATGCAAGATGGCTGGAAGTTTGTCCTGATGGGGAGGTGGAGAAAAGATTGGTAGAAGATCGAACTGTTGGGTGTGGAACCTATAGGGTTTCCACCACCCGTTGTATTATGATTTACACCGACACGAAACATTTTTCTCATCCTGTACATGCGATATTCACTGGTAGAAGGAACTCTTATGAAATATATCCTAGGAAAGGTGAAGTTTGGGCCCTTCTCAAGGGATGGGATATTTGTTGGAGTTCAGATGCTCACAACCAAAAGAACTACAAGTATCAAGTTGTTCAGGTCCTCTCTGATTTCACGACAGGCACCAGCATCGCTGTCATTCCGCTTGTGAAGATAAAAGTCTTTATTAGCTTATTTATGCAGTCTAAAGAGGCTACTCCATACCTGATACCTCAGGATGACACAATATGGTTCTCACACTGTGTCCCGCATCATTTGATGAGTGGAGCTGAAAGCGAAGGCATTCCAGAAGGGGCTCTGGAACTTGATCCCACAGCGCTTCCCCTTAACTTGGAAGAGGCTCTTGCCTGTGTTGTTCCAGAAAGCAGTTCACTGAAAGGCCCGAAGTTTGATGCCAAATATGCTGGCTCATCCAGTGGAAATAAATCTCACAAGGGATGCGTGAGGATTGGGGAGGGGCAACGTGCTACATGCACGAATGCAGGGATCTTTACAAAGACACCGACGGTAGAGAACAGACAACATGACACTCCATTTTCTGCGGGAGGTACAGATGCTGATGAGCTATCTGATCATATTGTCCAAGCGAAAGTATTATGTCCTGAATTTTTTAACTTTGACCAACTTAGAGGTGCAAATCAGTTTAGAGTGAACCAGGTCTGGGCTGTCTATGATAGTCGAAGCTGTATGCCAAGATCTTATGCTCGAATTACAAAGGTAAAGAGGGCCACCAAGTTTATGGTGCACTTTATTTGGCTGGAATTTGATCCCACAAATAAAGAGGAGCTGGCTTGGTCTTGTGGGGAACTGCCTGTTGCTTGTGGACAATTTAGGCGTGGAAGGTCAGAAACAGCTCAAGAAACTTGCATGTTCTCTCATACTATTTCCTGTCAGAAAAGCAAGATGAGAAACTCTTATGATATATATCCCAGGAAAGGTGAAGTTTGGGCCCTTTTTAAGGGATGGGACATTAGTTGGAGTTCAGATGCTGGCAACCACAGAAACTGTGAGTATGAGGTTGTTCAAGTCGTCTCTGATTTCACAACAGGAACTAGCATCATCGTCATGCCACTTGTAAAAGTAAAAGGTTTCGTCAGCTTATTTATGCAGTCAAAAGAGGGAAGTGTGTACCCGATACCGCGGGATAGCACACTGAGGTTTTCACATTGTGTCCCTCATCATCTGATGTGTGGAACTGAAAGAGAAGGCGTTCCACAAGGAAGTCTTGAACTCGATCCTGCAGCACTTCCTCTTCATTTGAAAGAGGCCTTTGCTTCTGTTGTCCCAGAAAAAAGTTCAGCAAAATGCCAGGAGTTTGATGCCAGATGTCCTGGTTCATCAGGTGGAAATAACTCTGGCAAGGGATCCAGTAGGGCTGGAGAGAAGCAACATGTGACATGCATGAACACAACGATGTTTGCAAAGATGCCAAAAGAAGAGACCAGAGAGAATAACACTCCATCTGCTGCTGAATGTACACATGCTGGTGAGGAATCTGATGATACTGTCCGAGTAGGATATGACTGTCCCGATTCAGAGTTCTACGAATTTTCAGAAACAAGACTGCTTCACAAGTTCGAACCTGGGCAGATCTGGGCCATCTACAGCGATATCGATAAGTTCCCCAATTACTATGTCTTCATAGAGAATGTTGACCACAAGAAAAACAAATGGCTTGATGCATGTCCCCAGGGAGAGGAGGAGAGAAGACTGGTGACAGAAGATCGGCCTGTTGGCTGCGGAACCTTTAAGGTTTCCACCGCGCAGGGCCTTATGACTTACACTGGTACAGAAATAGCAGAATGCTTTTCTCATCTTGTGCTTGCTAGACCGACGGGCAGAAGAAACGAATATGAAATCGCCCCTCGCCTTGGTGAGGTCTGGGCTGTTTACAAGGACTGGAAGGCTGGATGGACTGCACGCGATTTTAGCAGCTGTGACTATGAGTTGGTGGAGATATTCTGCCATACTAATTCGTCCATACGAGTTCGGCTGCTGAGGAAGGTTGATGGTTACAGGGCAGTATTTACAAGGGAGACAACTGTGGAGACGATAGGCAAGGATGAGTACCTGAAGTTCTCCCACCAGATCCCTTGCTTCCATCTGACAAACGAAGGAGGAGGCAAGCTTCGGGGCTGTTTGGAGCTCGATCCTTATTCCGTGCCGGAGGAGTTTCTCCTGACTGACTGACCTTGTTCATGCATGGTGAACCTCCTGGAAGGCTCTTTTCCTGATGGAATTACAGGACAGAAGGTTCTGCCTGGAGTTCTCCATGTACCAGTGATGTTATTATGTACCCGTTTTACTCCTGCAGCAGTACCCCTAAGATCTAGTACTCTGAACTAAAACCACGACACTTATTAGGCAGTAGTAGTTAGCGACGTGGCATTTGTTGCAGTTGATGTTCTTAATTTTTAGTCTGGTTATTGAACTGCCACTCTTCCTTTTCTCATACTCCGTCCGTTCCTAAATACTCCCTCTGTAAACTGATATAAGAGCGTTTAGATCATATGGAGGGAGTATAAGTCTTTTTAGAGATTCTAATATGGACTACATACGGAGCAAAATGAGTGAATCTACACTCTAAACTACGTCTATATACATCCGTATGTAGTCCATATTGAAATCTCTAAAAAGACCTATATTTAGGAACGGAGGTAGTAATAGTTTACTGTAACCGCGAAGGCCACGGTGATGGGTCCTCGAAAATCTCTGTAAAATTAAATCTAACAGTAGCTTTGTGTTCATCCATCACTGGGATGGGATACTGTGGCGTAACTGTTGCTCCCATTCATCTTGTTCTTGTTTTTCTCGATGCCCCAGTCTTTCGAGCTGTGGTGCCTTCCTAGAACTAGGACGGAATCCATTTTGGAGCATGGTGCCATTTTACGAAAAGGCTAATAGCACAGATTTACTATTGTACTATATGTCAAATACCTTCGTCAGGAAGGCTAATAACAGATATGATAACGCTGAAGCATCTATTCGATGCACAGATGTCACCATTTTCTTGGGAAATTTAAAGGGGTACCCAAGCTGAATCAGGCCTGTAAAATCAGAGCATAGAAAGATGCGGGGCTATATATAGAATATAGATTAAGCCTGGCACATAGTATAATACATATTTCTACAAAAGATACGAAATAACATCATAAAAGAAGGATTATGTAGCACCAGATTTACAATATATATTTCATCAAACCACCAGATCGTGTGACATTACAAAGAATAACACTCGCAAAAATCTCCTTCATTGTTGACTGTGATGCGATTTAAATTTTTGTCAGTTCCAAACAAGGTAATGAAGGATGCAAATGTATCCATGAACTGAAGGAGCATCTTGTATGCACTGTAGACTCCGATACACCATTTGTCTGAAAAGTTCATCACCAAACTTTAGCCAACGAATGCCCTCATCAGCCAGCCCATGTGAATGCAGCCAACATTCAAGCCTCCTTATCACTTTTCCATTCGACGCCAGACTAATATAACTACATAAGGATTTATTGTGTTATGATTTTTTCTTGCAATGATACATGCATTAATTTTTAAGATTCAGCCATGGAAGATAATTCGGGTTGAGACGGCCTGGACAATTGACTATCAACAACGGGATTTAATAAAGATTTTGGAGCAGGCACTACAATGGAGCCACACTCTTCCTCCGGTACTGCAGGGACTCTGTTGGTGAATAAGGGAGTGTTCGAAGTCCCTCCGCTTCGAGACTCGGCTCCGCGGAGCCGGCGGAGTTGTACGCTAAAATACTGGAGCTGCAAATTAGGTGCTCCGCAACTCCTCTAATTTCACGGATCTGGTGGATATCCGAACAGGGCCTAAGTCATGGTCAAATCGAAGAGATGAGTGGAGCTTTGACGGTTTGACCCACCATCCTACTTCGGCATTGCCCAAACTATCTATGTGATTTGTGGAGCCACTCGTAAGACAACGATATACTTGCACATGCGGCGACGGAGAGCGGTGCTTGAGCCTTGAAGCAACAGACCTGATGGCAGAGACCTATAGGTTGCTGACGACCTGGCAGCGGCCGGCACAGATGCGCGGGAAAGTGAAAGAGCATGCTTACCTGGTTCGCGCTTGATGTCGGGCTGGGCGGATCCACCGCCGGATCGGAAGACTCGTCGGCCGCTGCAGGCAATGGAAGCGCACACGGCGCTCCCGGTGAGGGTGCGGGGGAGAGCACGGAAAACGATTAGGGCAAGCCAACTCCAAAGCGCGACCCATTTTGTCCGGCCAACCTCCGTTTGGATCGAAACGGACGCAAATTTCAGCCCAATGCGTGGCCGCAAATGGACAGACTTCAATTTTTTGTCCGTCTGTGATCCATTTTCGGTTCAAATTTGGTCCGTGTTGCGTCGAAACGAATAGCGCGCGGACGGGTGGGACGTGCCCTTGTCCTCCCTTGACCCACCTGTCGGGGACACAATCGCTCCCATTTCGCCCTTCTTTCCAAAAACACCCCGCCTTCCCCCGCTCCTTCCTGTCCATGGCTGGCGGCCCGAAGCAACCCGCCGCCGCCATCATGGCCGCCACCTCCGCCCATCCCGTGATGAAGAAGAAGCAAAAGAACTGAGGTCGGAGCTCACGCGGCGGAGCTGGAGCGGCTTGACCGACGATCGACCAAGAGGAGAGCCCGGAGGTCCGTTCAGGCGGAGAGGAAAGCCGGTGCCGAGTACGTCTTCGAGGCCGCCGCTGCACAACACAAGGCCGTCGTTGAGGACAACGAGGCCCTCGTCGCCAAGGCCACACAGGCAGCGATGACACGCTCGCTCCTCATGCTAGGATTGTGCCGACCCGCGTCGGCCATTCTTTCCGTCGCCGCCATGGCCGCGGCGAGCACATGCTCGTCGGCCTTTCGCCCTCGACAGGGCCAATCGCCGAGCTCCTCCATAATCTCGCATACATGTGTTTTTCACCCGGCGCATGAGCATGCTATGACCCGGTTCTAGACGTCACCGGACGGCAGAGTGATCGCGCCGGCCACCCCACCCCCGCGGCCGTCATCGACGTCAACGTCACGCCTGGGTCTGATGGCGCCGAAATGTCGGCCACTGGGATGCAAAAGAAGCAGCCACTGTCGATTCCTGCGGCTAACATTCCATACTTCTGCAACTTGTTCGACGGAATGCCCAACCCGACGCCAGCACATGACGACCACGATTTCAACGAGTTCATGGAGAACATCATCTACGAGGGTCGTGACCAAGCCTTCCACTCCGAGGGCCAAGGCCAAGGCTTCGATCCTGGCAAGACCCTAAGCCAAGATGGTCATGTTGGGGAACGTAGTAATTTTAAAAAAAATCCTACGTACATGCAAGATCATGGTGATGGCATAGCAACGAGAGGGGAGAGTGTCCATCCACGTACCCTCGTAGACCGTAAGCGGAAGCGTTATGACAACGCGGTTGATGTAGTCGTACGTCTTCACGATCCGACCGATCCAAGCACCGAACGTACGGCACCTCCGAGTTCAGCACACGTTCAGCTCGATGACGATCCCCGGGCTCCGATCCAGCAAAGCTTCGGGGATGAGTTCCGTCAGCACGACGGCGTGGTGACGATGATGATGCTCTACCGGCGCAGGGCTTCGCCTAAGCTCCGCGACGATATGACCGAGGTGGAATATGGTGGAGGGGGGCACCGCACACGGCTAAGGAACGATCCGTAGATCAACTTGTGTGTTATGGGGTGCCCCCCTGCCCTCGTATATAAAGGAGGGAGGGGGAGGTGCGGCCGGCCCCCTTGGGGTGCGCCTGGTGGAGAAGGACTCCCCCCTCTTGCCTTGGTGGAGAAGGAAAGGGGGGAGGGGAAAGAGGAGAGGGGGGCGCCGCCCCCCCCCCCTTCCTTATCCTATTCGGACTAGGGGGGAGGGGGCGCGCGGCCTGCCCTGGACGGCCCTCCTCTTCTCCCTCATGGCCCACTAAGGCCCATTAACCCCCGGGAGGGTTCCGGTAACCCCCCGGTGTTCCGGTAAAATCCCGATTTCACCAGGAACCTTTCCGATGTCCAAACATAGGCTTCCAATATATCAATCTTTATGTCTCGACCATTTCGAGACTCCTCGTCATGTCCGTGATCACATCCGGGACTCCGAACAAACTTCGGTACATCAAAACTTATAAACTCATAATAAAACTGTCGTCGTAATGTTAAGCGTGCGGACCCTACGGGTTCGAGAACTATGTAGACATGACCTAGAACCACTCTCGGTCAATAACCAATAGCGGGACCTGGATGCCCATATTGGTTCCTACATATTCTACGAAGATCTTTATCGGTCAAACCGCATAACAACATACGTTGTTCCCTTTGTCATCGGTATGTTACTTGCCCGAGATTTGATCGTCGGTATCCAATACCTAGTTCAATCTCGTTACCGGCAAGTCTCTTTACTCGTTCCGTAATGCATCATCCCGTAACCAACTCATTTGGTCACATTGCTTGCTAGGCTTATAATGATGTGCATTACCGAGAGGGCCCAGAGATACCTCTCCGACAATCGGAGTGACAAAACCTAATCTCGAAATACGCCAACTCAACATGTACCTTCGGAGACACCTGTAGTACTCCTTTATAATCACCTAGTTACGTTGTGACGTTTGGTAGTACCCAAAGTGTTCCTCCGGTAAACGGGAGTTGCATATTTCTCATAGTTACAGGAACATGTATAAGTCATGAAGAAAGCAATAGCAGTATACTAAACGATCAAGTGCTAGGCTAACGGAATGGGTCATGTCAATCACATCATTCTTCTAATGATGTGATCCCATTAATCAAATGACAACACATGTCTATGGTTAGGAAACATAACCATCTTTGATTAATGAGCTAGTCAAGTAGAGGCATACTAGTGACTATATGGTTGTCTATGTATTCACACATGTATCATGTTTCTGGTTAATACAATTCTAGCATGAATAATAAACATTTATCATGATATGAGGAAATAAATAATAACTTTATTATTGCCTCTAGGGCATATTTCCTTCAGTCTCCCACTTGCACTAGAGTCAATAATCTAGATTACATAGTAATGATTCTAACACCCATGGAGTCTTGGTGTTGATCATGTTTTGCTCGTGAGAGAGGCTTAGTCAACGGGTCTGCAACATTCAGATCCGTATGTATTTTGCAAATCTCTATGTCTCCCACTTGGACTTGGTCCCGAATGGAATTGAAGCGTCTCTTGATGTGCTTGGTCCTCTTGTGAAATCTGGATTCCTTTGCCAAAGCAATTGCACCAGTATTGTCACAGAAGATCTTCATTGGTCCCGATGCACTAGGTATGACACCTAGATCGGTAATGAACTCCTTCATCCAGACTCCTTCATTTGCTGCTTCAGAAGCAGCTATGTACTCTGCTTCACATGTAGATCCTGCCACGACGCTTTGTTTAGAACTGCACCAACTTACAGCTCCACCGTTTAATAAAAACACGTATCCGGTTTGCGATTTAGAATCGTCCGGGTCAGTGTCAAAGCTTGCATCAACGTAACCATTTACGACTAGCTCTTTGTCACCTCCATATACGAGAAACATATCCTTAGTCCTTTTCAGGTATTTCAGGATGTTCTTGACCGTCCAGTGATCCACTCCTGGATTACTTTGGTACCTTCCTGCCAAGCTTATTGCTAAGCATACGTCAGGTCTGGTACACAGCATTGCATACATGATAGAGCCTATGGCTGAAGCATAGGGAACATCTTTCATTTTCTCTCTATCTTCTGCTGTGGTCGGGCATTGAGTTTGACTCAACTTCACACCTTGTAGCATAGGCAAGAAACCTTTCTTTGCCTGATCCATTTTGAACTTTTTCAAAATTTTGTCAAGGTATGTGCTTTGTGAAAGTCCTATTAAGCGTCTTGATCTATCTCTATAGATCTTGATGCCCAATATGTAAGCAGCTTCACCGAGGTCTTTCATTGAAAAACTTTTATTCAAGTATCCCTTTATGCTATCCAGAAATTCTATATCATTTCCAATTAATAATATGTCATCTACATATAAAATTAGAAATGCTACAGAGCTCCCACTCACTTTCTTGTAAATACAGGCTTCTCCAAAAGTCTGTATAAAACCATATGCTTTGATCACACTATCAAAACGTTTATTCCAACTCCGAGATGCTTGCACCAGTCCATAAATGGATCGCTGGAGCTTGCACACTTTGTTAGCACCTTTTGGATCAACAAAACCTTCTGGTTGTATCATATACAACTCTTCTTCCAGAAATCCATTCAAGAATGCAGTTTTGACATCCATTTGCCAAATTTCATAATCATGAAATGCAGCAATAGCTAACATGATTCAGACAGACTTAAGCATCGCTACGGGTGAGAAAGTCTCATCGTAGTCAACCCCTTGAACTTGTCGAAAACCTTTCGCAACAAGTCGAGCTTTATAGACAGTTATATTACCATCAGCGTCAGTCTTCTTCTTAAAAATCCATTTATTCTCAATGGCTTGCCGATCATCGGGCAAGTCAACCAAAGTCCATACTTTGTTTTCGTACATGGATCCCATCTCAGATTTCATGGCCTCTAGCCATTTTGCGGAATCTGGGCTCATCATCGCTTCCTCATAGTTCGTAGGTTCATCATGGTCAAGTAACATGACTTCCAGAATAGGATTACCGTACCACTCTGGTGCGGATCTTACTCTGGTAGACCTACGAGGTTCAGTAGAAACTTGATCTGAAGTTTCATGATCAATATCATCAGCTTCCTCACTAGTTGGTGTAGTTGCCACAGGAACCGGTTCTTGTGATGAACTACTTTCCAACAAGGGAGTAGATATAGTTATCTCATCAAGTTCTACTTTCCTCCCACTCACTTCTTTCGAGAGAAACTCCTTCTCTAGAAAGGATCCGATTTTAGCAACGAAAATCTTGCCCTCAGATCTGTGATAGAAGGTGTACCCAATAGTCTCTTTTGGGTATCCTATGAAGACAAACTTCTCCGATTTGGGTTTGAGCTTATCTGGTTGAAGTTTCTTCACATAAGCATCGCATCCCCAAACTTTAAGAAACGACAACTTTGGTTTCTTGCCAAACCATAGTTCATAAGGTGTTGTCTCAACGGATTTTGATGGTGCCCTATTTAACGTGAATGCGGCCGTCTCTAAAGCATAACCCCAAAACGATAGCGGTAAATCAGTAAGAGACATCATAGATCGCACCATATCTAGTAAAGTACGATTACGACGTTCGGACACACCATTTCGTTGTGGTGTTCCGGGTGGCGTGAGTTGCGAAACTATTCCGCATTGTTTCAAGTGTAGACCAAACTCGTAACTCAAATATTCTCCTCCACGATCTGATCGTAGAAACTTTATTTTCTTGTTACGATGATTTTCCACTTCACTCTGAAATTCTTTGAACTTTTCAAATGTTTCAGACTTGTGTTTCATTAAGTAGATATACCCATATCTGCTCAAATCATCTGTGAAGGTGAGAAAATAACGATACCCGCCACGAGCCTCAACATTCATTGGACCACGAACATCAGTATGTATGATCTCCAACAAATCAGTTGCTCGCTCCATAGTTCCGGAGAACGGCGTTTTAGTCATCTTGCCCATGAGGCACGGTTCGCAAGTACCAAGTGATTCATAATCAAGTGATTCCAAAAGCCCATCAGTATGGAGTTTCTTCATGCACTTTACACCGATATGACCTAAACGGCAGTGCCACAAATAAGTTGCACTATCGTTATCAACTCTGCATCTTTTGGTTTCAACACTATGAATATGTGTATTACTACTATCGAGATTCAATAAAAATAGACCACTCTTCAAGGGCGCATGACCATAAAAGATATTACTCATATAAATAGAACAACCATTATTCTCTGATTTAAATGAATAATCGTCTCGCATCAAACAAGATCCAGATATAATGTTCATGCTCAACGCTGGTACCAAATAACAATTATTTAGGTCTAAAACTAATCCCGATGGTAGATGTAGAGGTAGCGTGCCGACCGCGATCACATCGACTTTGGAACCATTTCTCACGCGCATCGTCACCTCGTCCTTAGCCAATCTTCGCTTAATTAGTAGTCCCTGTTTCGAGTTTGTATTGATAGGAACCAGTATCAGTACCCAGGTGCTACTGCGAGCATTAGTAAGGTACACATCAATAACATGTATATCACATATACCTTTGTTCACTTTGCCATCCTTCTTATCCGCCAAATACTTGGGGCAGTTCCGCTTCCAGTGTCCAGTCTGCTTGCAGTAGAAGCACTCAGTTTCAGGCTTAGGTCCAGACTTGGGTTTCTTCTCTTGAGCAGCAACTTGCTTGCTGTTCTTTTTGAAGTTCCCCTTCTTCTTCCCTTCTGTTGGAAATATGCCCTAGAGGCAATAATAAATTGATTATTATTATATTTCCTTGTTCATGATAATCGTTTATTATCCATGCTAGAATTGTATTGATAGGAAACTCAGATACATGTGTGGATACATAGACAACACCATGTCCCTAGTAATCCTCTAGTTGACTAGCTCGTTAATCAATAGATGGTTACGGTTTCCTGACCATGGACATTGGATGTCGTTGATAACGGGATCACATCATTAGGAGAATGATGTGATGGACAAGACCCAATCCTAAGCCTAGCACAAGATCATGTAGTTCGTATGCTAAAGCTTTTCTAATGTCAAGTATCATTTCCTTAGACCATGAGATTGTGCAACTCCCGGATACCGTAGGAGTGCTTTGGGTGTGCCAAACGTCACAACGTAACTGGGTGGCTATAAAGGTACACTACGGGTATCTCTGAAAGTGTCTGTTGGGTTGGCACGAATCGAGATTGGGATTTTGTCACTCCATGTAAACGGAGAGGTATCTCTGGGCCCACTCGGTAGGACATCATCATAATGTGCACAATGTGACCAAGGGGTTGATCACGGGATGATGTGTTACGGAACGAGTAAAGAGACTTGCCGGTAACGAGATTGAACAAGGTATCGGTATACCAACGATCGAATCTCGGGCAAGTACCATACCGCTAGACAAAGGGAATTGTATACGGGATTGATTGAGTCCTTGACATCGTGGTTCATCCAATGAGATCATCGTGGAACATGTGGGAGCCAACATGGGTATCCAGATCCCGCTGTTGGTTATTGACCGGAGAACATCTCGGTCATGACTACATGTCTCCCGAACCCGTAGGGTCTACACACTTAAGGTTCGATGACGCTAGGGTTATAAAGGAAGTTTGTATGTGGTTACCGAATGTTGTTCGGAGTCCCGGATGAGATCCCGGACGTCACGAGGAGTTCCGGAATGGTCCGGAGGTAAAGATTTATATATAGGAAGTCCTGTTTCGGCCATCGGGACAAGTTTCGGGGTCATCGGTATTGTACCGGGACCACCGGAAGGGTCCCGGGGGCCCACCGGGTGGGGCCACCTGCCCCGGGGGTCACATGGGCTGTAGGGGGTGCGCCTTGGCCTACATGGGCCAAGGGCACCAGCCCCTAGAGGCCCATGCGCCAAGATATAGGAAAAAAGGGGAGAGTCCTAAAAGGGGAAGGCACCTCCGAGGTGCCTTGGGGAGGATGGACTCCTCCCCCCCTCTTAGCCGCACCCCTTCCTTGGAGGAAGGGGCAAGGCTGCGCCTCCCCCCTCTCCCCTGCCCCTATATATAGTGGAGGGGAGGGAGGGCATCCATACCTGAGCCCTTGGCGCCTCCCTCCCTCCCGTGACACCTCCTCCTCTCCCGTAGGTGCTTGGCGAAGCCCTGCAGGATTGCCACGCTCCTCCATCACCACCACGCCGTTGTGCTGCTGCTGGATGGAGTCTTCCTCAACCTCTCCCTCTCTCCTTGCTGGATCAAGGCGTGGGAGACATCGTCGAGCTGTACATGTGTTGAACGCGGAGGTGTCGTCCGTTCGGCACTAGGATCATCGGTGATCTGAATCACGACGAGTACGACTCCATCAACCCCGTTCACTTGAACGCTTCCGCTTAGCGATCTACAAGGGTATGTAGATGCACTCTCCTTCCCCTCGTTGCTGGTTTCTCCATAGATAGATCTTGATGACACGTAGGAAAATTTTGAATTTCTGCTACGTTCCCCAACACCTTTGCCCTTTTTCTTGAAACTGGTGGTCTTGTTAACCATCAACACTTGATGCTCCTTCTTGATTTCTACCTCCGCGGCTTTTAGCATCGCGAAGAGCTCGGGAATAGTCTTGTTCATCCCTTGCATATTATAGTTCATCACGAAGCTCTTGTAGCTTGGTGGCAGTGATTGAAGAATTCTGTCAATGACACTATCATCAGGAAGATTAACTCCCAGTTGAATCAAGTGATTATTATACCCAGACATTTTGAGTATGTGTTCACTGACAGAACTATTCTCCTCCATCTTGCAGCTATAGAACTTATTGGAGACTTCATATCTCTCAATCCGGGCATTTGCTTGAAATATTAACTTCAATTCCTAAAACATCTCATATGCTCCATGACGTTCAAAACGTCGTTGAAGAACCGGTTCTAAGCCGTAAAGCATGGCACACAGAACTATCGAGTAGTCATCAGCTTTGCTCTGCCAGACGTTCTTAATGTCGTCAGTTGCATCAGCAGCAGGCCTGGCACCCAGCGGTGCTTCCAGGACGTAACTTTTCTGTGCAGCAATGAGGATAATCCTCAGGTTATGGACCCAGTCCGTGTAATTGCTACCATCATCTTTCAACTTTGCTTTCTCAAGGAACACATTAAAATTTAACGGAACAACAGCACGAGCCATCTATCTACAAACAAACATAGACAAGCAAAATACTATCAGGTACTAAGTTCATGATAAATTTAAGTTCAATTAATCATATTACTAAAGAACTCCCACTTAGACAGACATCTCTCTTGTCATCTAAGTGATCACGTGATCCAAATCAACTAAACCATGTCCGATCACGTGAGATGGAGTAGTTTCAATGGTGAACATCACTATGTTGATCATATCTACTATATGATTCACGTTCGACCTTTCGGTCTCCGTGTTCCGAGGCCATATCTGTATATGCTAGGCTCGTCAAGTATGACCTGAGTATTCCGCGTGTGCAACTGTTTTGCACCCGTTGTATTTGAACGTAGAGCCTATCACACCCGATCATCACGTGGTGTCTCAGCACGAAGAACTTTCGCAATGGTGCATACTCAGGGAGAACACTTCTTGATTATTAAGTGAGAGATCATCTTAAAATGCTACCGTCAATCAAAGCAAGATAAGATGCATAAAGGATAAACATCACATGCAATCAATATAAGTGATATGATATGGCCATCATCATCTTGTGCTTGTGATCTCCATCTTCGAAGCACCATCGTGATCACCATCGTCACCGGCGCGACACCTTGATCTCCATCGTAGCATCATTGTCGTTACGCCATCTATTGCTTCTACGACTATCGCTACCGCTTAGTGATAAAGTAAAGCAATTACAGGGCGTTTGCATTTCATACAATAAAGCGACAACCATATGGCTCCTGCCAGTTGCCGATAACTTCGGTTACAAAACATGATCATCTCATACAATAAAATATAGCATCATGTCTTGACCATATCACATCACAACATGCCCTGCAAAAACAAGTTAGACGTCCTCTACTTTGTTGTTGCAATTTTTACGTGGCTGCTACGGGCTTAGCAAGAACCGTTCTTACCTACGCATCAAAACCACAACGATACTTTGTCAAGTTGGTGCTGTTTTAACCTTCGCAAGGACTGGGCGTAGCCACACTCGGTTCAACTAAAGTGAGAGAGACAGACATCCGCCGGTCACCTTTAAGCAACGAGTGCTCGTAGCGGTGAAACCAGTCTCGCGTAAGCGTACGCGTAATGTCGGTTCGGGCCGCTTCATCTCACAATGCCGCTGAACCAAAGTATGACATGCTGGTAAGCAGTATGACTTATATCGCCCACAACTCACTTGTGTTCTACTCGTGCATATAACATCAACGCATAAAACCTAGGCTCGGATGCCACTGTTGGGGAACGTAGTAATTTCAAAAAAAATTCCTACGTACATGCAAGATCATGGTGATGGCATAGCAATGAGAGGGGAGAGTGTCCGTCCACGTACCCTCGTAGACCGTAAGCGGAAGCGTTATGACAACATGGTTGATGTAGTCGTATGTCTTCACGATCCGACCGATCCAAGCACCGAACGTACGGCACCTCCGAGTTCAGCACACGTTCAGCTCGATGACGATCCCCGGGCTCCGATCCAGCAAAGCTTCGGGGATGAGTTCCGTCAGCACGACGGCGTGGTGACGATGATGATGCTCTACCGGCGCAGGGCTTCGCCTAAGCTCCGCGACGATATGACCGAGGTGGAATATGGTGGAGGGGGGCACCGCACACGGCTAAGGAACGATCCGTAGATCAACTTGTGTGTTATGGGGTGCCCCCCTGCCCCCGTATATAAAGGAGGGAGGGGGAGGTGCGGCCGGCCCCCTTGGGGTGCGCCTGGAGGAGTCCTACTCCCACCGGGAGTAGGACTCCCCCCTCTTGCCTTGGTGGAGAAGGAAAGGGGGGAGGGGAAAGAGGAGAGGGGGGCGCCGCCCCCCCCCCTTCCTTGTCCTATTCGGACTAGGGGGGGAGGGGGCGCGCGGCCTGCCCTGGCCGGCCCTCCTCTTCTCCCTCATGGCCCACTAAGGCCCATTAACCCCCGGGAGGGTTCCGGTAACCCCCCGGTGTTCCGGTAAAATCCCGATTTCACCCGGAACCTTTCCGATGTCCAAACATAGGCTTCCAATATATCAATCTTTATGTCTCGACCATTTCGAGACTCCTCGTCATGTACATGATCACATCCGGGACTCCGAACAAACTTCGGTACATCAAAACTTATAAACTCATAATAAAACTGTCATCGTAACGTTAAGCGTGCGGACCCTACGGGTTCGAGAACTATGTAGACATGACCTAGAACCACTCTCGGTCAATAACCAATAGCGGGACCTGGATGCCCATATTGGTTCCTACATATTCTACGAAGATCTTTATCGGTCAAACCGCATAACAACATACGTTGTTCCCTTTGTCATCGGTATGTTACTTGCCCGAGATTTGATCGTCGGTATCCAATACCTAGTTCAATCTCGTTACCGGCAAGTCTCTTTACTCGTTCCGTAATGCATCATCCCGTAACCAACTCATTTGGTCACATTGCTTGCAAGGCTTATAATGATGTGCATTACCGAGAGGGCCCAGAGATACCTCTCCGACAATCAGAGTGACAAAACCTAATCTCGAAATACGCCAACTCAACATGTACCTTCGGAGACACCTGTAGTACTCCTTTATAATCACCCAGTTACGTTGTGACGTTTGGTAGTACCCAAAATGTTCCTCCGGTAAACGGGAGTTGCATATTTCTCATAGTTACAGGAACATGTATAAGTCATGAAGAAAGCAATAGCAGTATACTAAACGATCAAGTGCTAGGCTAACGGAATGGGTCATGTCAATCACATCATTCTTCTAATGATGTGATCCCATTAATCAAATGACAACACATGTCTATGGTTAGGAAACATAACCATCTTTGATTAATGAGCTAGTCAAGTAGAGGCATACTAGTGACTATATGTTTGTCTATGTATTCACACATGTATCATGTTTCCGGTTAATACAATTCTAGCATGAATAAGAAACATTTATCATGATATGAGGAAATAAATAATAACTTTATTATTGCCTCTAGGGCATATTTCCTTTAGGTCATGGCCAACATGAAGGGGCCAACGACATTGGCCATGGCAACGAAGAAGAAGAGGCCGACGACCATGGCAACTCATGGCATGAAGACATCTATTGCAAAGAGGAAGAAGAGGGTGCAGACATTAAGGAGAGGAGCCATTGTTTATCGATGAGCTCACCCAAAGAGCTAATGCACAAAAGAGGAAGCAAAGCATTCCCACGGGATCATACACCAAAGATGATGACATGTTGATTTGCGGGAGTTGGAAGGAAATAGGGCAAGATCCCAAGACGGGGACTGAGAAAAAGGGTGTTGTTTTTGGCTGTATAGGCATTCCAAACTTTGGAAGCCTACAAGGCCCGGCATGCGAACAAGCCATTCACCCATTGTTGGATGCTCATCAAAGATTGCCCCAGTTCAAAGATTAACATGTTGGAAATATGCCCTAGAGGCAATAATCATAATGAGCTCAATGTGACTAAGGAGTTAGCCACGGGATCATGCATTACGGAATGAGTGAAGAGACTTGTCGGTAACGAGATTGAACGAGGTACAGGGATACCGACGATCGAATCTCGGGCAAGTAACATACCGATAGACAAAGGGAATTCTATACGGGATTGATTGAATCCCCGACATCATGGTTCATCTGATGAGATCATCGTGGAACATGTGGGAGCCAATATGGGTATCCAGATCCCGCTGTTGGTTATTGGCCGGAGAGATGTCTCGGTCATGTCTGCATGGTCCCCGAACCCGTAGGGTCTACAAACTTAAGGTTCGGTGACGTTTGAGTTGTAGTGGGAAATTATATGTGCTTACCGAAAGTTGTTCGGAGTCCCAGATGAGATCCCGGACGTCACGAGGAGTTCCGGAATGGTCCGTAGGTGAAGATTTATATACGGGGAGTCCAGTTTCAGTCGCCGGAAAGGTCTCGGGGGTTATTGGTATTGTACCGGGACCATCGAAAGGTGTCCGGGGGTCCACCTACCCCCGGGGACCAAGTGGGCTGAATATGGGTGGGAGCCAGCCTCCTAGTGGGCTGGTGCGCCCCCCAAGGGCCCAAGGCGCCTAGGGTTGGAAACCCTAGGGTGTGAGGGCGCCTCCCACATGCTTGGGGGGCAAGTCTTCCCCCTTGCCCCCCCTCTAGATGCATCTGGGGGCGGGTGAGGTAGTCCTGGATAAGGGGCTATCCGGACAGCCGGACTATATACTTTGGCCGGACTGTTGGACTATGAAGATACAAGATTAAAGACTTCGTCCCGTGTCCGGATGGGACTCTCCTTTGCGTGGAAGGCAAGCTTGGCGATTCAGATGTTAGATCTCCTTCTCTGTAACCGACTTTGTGTAACCCTAGCCCCCTCCATTGTCTATATAAATCGGAGGGTTTAGTCCGTAGGACAAAAACAATCAGACCATAGGCTAACTTCTAGGGTTTAGCCTCTACGATCTCGTGGTAGATCAACTCTTGTAATACTCATATGATCAAGATCAATCAAGCAGGAAGTAGGGTATTACCTCCATCGAGAGGGCCTGAACCTGGGTAAAACATCGTGTCCCCTGTCTCCTGTTACCATCAGCCTTAGATGCACAGTTCGGGACCCCCTACCTGAGATCCGCTGGTTTTGACACCGACATTGGTGCTTTCATTGAGAGTTCCTCTGTGTCATCGTTGTAAGTTTCTATGGCTTCCTCAACCTTCAACAACGCAGTCCAGGGCGAGACTTTTCTCCCCGGACAAATCTTCGTGTTCGGCGACTTCGCACTGCGGGCCAACTCGCTTGGTCATCTGGAGCAGATCGACAGCTACGCCCCTGGCCATCAGGTCAAGTTCGGCAACTTGAATTACACGGCCAATGTCCGTGGAAACTTGATCTTCGATGGATTCGGGCCCATATCAGGAGCGCCGAACAGTCACGACGAGCACAACTTAAATCTGCTGTCGGACAATATTCGGGATATCGCCCCTGCAGCTGCTCCGGACCTAAATCCGGGGCAGACCGCGTCATCCGAGGATGGGTGGATGGACCCCGCCATGGAGGCCGCATACTCTTCGGCAGTAGAGCTGAACACAGACTCCACCGTTAAGGTAATCTGCGTCACCAGACCCCCGGACCTATGTCCGGACGAGGGTTCCGAACTGCGCGCTCCCGGGCCCATCAAGTCCGATTGGGCTCCAGTAATGGAGTTCACTGCCGCGGATATCTTTCAGCACTCCCCCTTTGGCGATGTGCTAAATTCATTAAGGTCTCTCTCTCTGTCAGGAGATTCCTGGCCGAACTATGTCCGGCCCAAGTGGGATACGGACGACAAAGAAAATCGCCTCCCACCCACCACCCACTTCATAGCCACTGTGGATAATTTGACCGACGTGCTTGACTTCGACTCCGAAGACATCGACGGTATAGATGACGATGCAGGAGAAGAACAAGAACCACCGCCCACAGGGCGCTGGACAGCCACCTCTTCGTATGATATATACGTGGTGGACACCCCAAAGAAAACAATGGTGATGAGGCAACAGAAGATAACCCCTTAGGGAAGAAACCAAAGCATGGGCATCATCGGCGCCGCTCTAAGCTCCGCCATAGCAATACCAGCACAGGAGAAGAAAACAACCCAGATGGTGACGAAGAGGAATACAATCCTGATCAACCTACCTTTGAACAGGCCAAACAGGAACACGGGCAGGTCAGCCCAGAGGAGCAGGCGATGGATGGATACGTGGAGGATGACAACTATATGCCTCCCTCCGAAGACGAGGTGAGCCTCGACGACGATGAATTCGGCTTACCCGAAGATCCGATAGAGCAGGAGCACTTTAAGCGTCGGCTTATAGCCACTGCAAGAAGCCTGAAAAAGAAGCAACAGCAGCTCCAAGTTGATCAACATCTGCTCGCAGACAGATGGACCGAAGTCCTGGCGGCCGAGGAATACGGACTCGAGCCCCCCACCAAGGGGTACCCAAAGCACAAGTTGCTACCTCAACTAGAGGAGGAGGTCGTAGAGCCTACACTATCAGCACAAGACGAGGCTGACCAGCCACCTCGTGGCCGGGACAAAACGGCGTATCAGGCCAAATACTAGCCCGCACCCCCACGCCAGTTCACCACGGCACGGGGCAATACACATGACCTGCAAGATATATTGGAAAACAACGCAAGACAACCAAGATCGATCTACGGATCACGGGGGCGCGCCACAGCACATGACGATGACTGTCATGCCGGATACACCAATAATAGGTCCGGCCAGGCCGAACATAACCGACCAGACTTAGTCAGACTGCATCGTGACATAGCCCGGCACAGAGGCGCCGCACACCCCCTCTGCTTCATTGATGAAGTAATGAGTCATGAATCCCCACAAGGGTTTAAACCCGTCAACATCGAATCGTACGATGGCACAACAGACCCAGCGGCATGGATCGAAGATTTCCTTCTCCACATTCACATGGCTCGCGGTGATGATCTACATGCCATCAAGTATCTCCCCCTTAAGTTTAAAGGACTGGCCAGACATTGGCTGAATAGCCTGCCGGCGAACGCCATCGGCAGTTGGGAAAATCTTGAGGACGCATTCCTCAACAACTTCCAAGGCACCTATAGGCGACCACCGGATGCTGATGACTTAGGTCACATCACCCAACAGCCCGGAGAGTCAGCCAGGAGATTCTGGACTCGGTTCATACTAAAAAAGAACCAAATCACTGACTGTCCGGACACCGAAGCCATAGCAGCCTTCAAACATAGTATCCGGGATGAGTGGCTCGCCCGATACCTCGGCCAAGAGAAACCAAAATCCATGGCTGCCCTAACGACACTCATTACCCACTTTTGTGCGGGCGAAGATGGCTGGCTGGCTCACAGCAACAAAGCAAACACCCCTGGCACATTGGAGGCCAGATATAGCATCCATAAACATTGATGCAACAAACATAAGCGTCCCAAGAATAATGACACCCGCGAGACGACAGTCAATGCCGGATCCGGATAGCGGAAAAAGCCACTTCAACAAAGCAATTCGGGCCCATCCGGCCTGGACTGCATACTCGACCGCCCATGCCAAACTCATGGTATCCCAGGATCGGCAGCCAATCATACAAATAGAGAATGCCGGATCTTCAAACAAGCCGGCTGGTCATACACCGAAAACAATAAAGGAGTATCAAAGCAATGCAATACAGAGCAAAAGAAACTCCTACGCAAACCAACACGGTGAGCGCTATAAACACCACCCTAGAGGTTGTCTCCGGATCAGCGAATGATCACCGTACCGGAGAGTCAGTCTTCGACACTATCACCCTATACAGTAACTATTACGTACTGCCGGGGCGAACCACGTTGGCCCAATTCAACATGGTACCATACCAGGCCCATGTGACATAGTCACAATTACGGGCATGGCTGAACCCACTTCGGCGCCGAAGAGCATACGGCCACTGAAGCAGTAAATTGTGCCTCCTTACCGAACCTTGATTTGGCAGCCAACCACACGGACACCAATAAAGGAGTCCGAAATACTTCATGGCAGGATAGCTCGGCTCGACCAGGCGTCAGTCAAACACCCCGGCATACGTCCCTCAGCATTTTCTTTGCAGGATCTCTTTTGCGGATAACAGGACTGGCGCCAGGAAATCAGCCCGGATGTGCAAAGGGGGAGTCTTTGAACATTTCCCCCGAAGACAATCCGGACATACTTCGGATTCACACACAGCTCCCTCCCGCCCGGTCTAAACAGGTTAGGCCGTCATACCTCCTTTTTGCAACATGAACAGTACCCATACGCATAAACGTATTACTAGAATACACCATGCAGAGTTATATGACGCTTATCCGCTATCATCTCTCATTGACATTTTTAGTCATAACGGCATCCGAATATCGTGTTATGCCTTAAAACGCCAAGGGGGTTCATTGTACCCGCTCTATGGCAACAAAGTCCGACCACCTTCTCGGCCGCTCGGCACCCCGAACTTATAGCATTATATGCATCAGCTCTGAATCATGTCTTGGGTCATTAGTTAGGGTTGCCCGGCTCCCATGTTTTGGTACCTTACGTTCCGCAATATCGGCTAAGGTAGCGCTGGGAGAACTACTGCGATTGTGTCCCGGTTCTTCCGGGCGAGCACCTCAGTAGAGAAAGCCGAAAACTGACTATCATGATAGGGCGATAGCTGGTCAACTGTTCGAGAGGTTGTAAAATCTTTAAGGATTTATTCCGCATAATGCCATAATAAATGCAGAGTGCGACGGGTCGGTCTACCGATCAGGTGCTGTTAGAGCCCCTCGTGCGGTCTTCCGAACACCAGGGGTTGTGCCTACCATACTCGAATTCATATGGCTAAGTGAGAGTGATAAAGCCCTATAGTCTGATTGCATGGTTCGCTGTGCTGAACCTCCTTTATGGACCCAAGAATGGGGTAAAGAGTGTTCAGGTGTATCCCGAACACCCCCGTATTTCCTACGTGGGGGCAAAAGCCGACGACTAGCCAACTCTCATGATTAATATATTAAGCAGCCGCGCAGGAGAAAAACCTTTCATATAAAAGGCAAATAAATAAATAAAGGTGACTTTGTTCCGCCTTACAAAGGACAACATGATTGCCTTCATGGAAATACAGTGCCTTTGGTACATTGCTTCGCCACAAGGCGGGCTCCTTTCATGACGCCATCGTAATATAGTTCGGGCTTGCGGTGCTCCTTCCCCTCGGGTGGTCCCTCGGTCATCAGCTTTTCAGCATCCAGCTTTCCCTAGTGCACTTTCGTGCGGGCAAATGCCATTCGCACACCTTCTATACAAACTGACCGCTTAATGACGTCAAGCCGAGGACAGGCACTCACAATTCGCTTCACAAGCCCAAAGTAACTGCTCGGAATAGGCTCAGCGGGCCATAGCTGGACAATCAAAGCTTTCATGGCTAGTTCGGTCGCCTGGTGCAGTTCGACCAGCTGCTTCAGCTGATCGATGAATGGCACCGGATAATTCGGTGCCAAATATTGCGACCAGAAAAGCTTTTCTGCAGTCTTCTTCTCCTCAGCTCGATAGAATTGAGCAGCATCAGATATGCTGCATGGAAGATCCGCAAACGCCCCTGGAAAAATCAGAAGTCCATTTGTCACCTTGATTTTTTCCTGTTACGGCATAAACAATTGCTTTGAATAGGAAAAAGCCTTACCAGCCGCAATCTTCCTCGCCTCCTGAATATCCTTCAGAGCACCTTGGGCTTCCTCCCGAGCATCAGTTGCGGCTTGGAGAGCTTGGGCGAGTTCGGATCCTTTCAATGATAGACTCTGCTCCAAAGTATCGCTTTTCTGTACGGCCTCCTGAAGCTCTCGTTCAGCTTCAATGACCCTGGCCTCGTGCTTCTCGCGAAGGGCCTGTTCCGCGGCTGCCTTGATTTCGGCTAAGGCCACAGCCTTCTTCAATGCCTCAATTTCGGCATTCGCCCCTAGAGCACGCAATATACATACTTTCATTAGGCACACCTACTTAATGGTGCTAAACTTAACAAGGTTTCGACATACCTTGATTGTCCTCCAACTGCTTCTTCACCCGGCCAAGTTCTCCTTCGGCCCGCTCCAGGCTCTGCTTCAGTCCGGATACTTCCGCAGTATGAGAGGCGGCAGTCGCTGCAGACGCATGTTTATAAAGGAAGCGATACATGTCATGCACTGAGTCTCCTTTGGAAGGAAATTTGATCCCCTGTCTGGTTCCTTCTTTCACCGGACAGTGTATCAGGGGCTACTATCTATACTATGACAAATCTTCTAAAAACTCCTAAAACTTACTCCAAGCCTTTTATAAGGCTGATGCAGAATCCATTCAGTCCACTTTCAGCGGCCTGAACCTTCTCAATCACCGTGCCCATAAGGGCGCGATGTTCATCGACGATAGAAGCACTCTTTAGCACTGTCAATAAGCTGCCCTGCACCTCTGGTTGGACAGAAGTTGCCGGCGAAGCAGGATCACCTCCTCTAGTTGAGGGGAGCTACCTGTCTAATCCCGGAACCTCAAAATTCTCCGGGACTGTGTTCAGCTGTGGGCTGAATCCAAGACCGTCGCCGCTCCCGTATATCCGGCCCCTGAGGTACACCCCTCCTGGTCCAGCTCCTTTTGGGACGACACCTCGGTGTCATGCCCGAGCTTCGGGGAAGGGGCCTTCGGAGGTGTCTCGCTCTCTAGGGCATCTGAGCTCAACGAATCCTCCGATGAGGACCGTTCGGTGCGAGACCTGGCCGGGCTGCTAAAAGTATGGCACCAATTAATTTATTGTGCCTCGATAATCTTGGACGCATAGATGTGTTCGGATTTTGTGCACTTACGAGTTTTCCAGGGGCTGCGCCCTGGGATCCCACTCCGGGCTGTTGTCAGTAGCCGTAGTGGACGCCTCTGGCAGGAGAGTTTTTCCCCTCTTAGGCAATTCGGCCTCCAGAGATGAGGAGGCCGTCCTTTTCTTTCCTCCCCCCATGGGGGACTCGTCTTCTTCCTCCTCCTCCTCCTCTTCGGAGGAGAGATGGGTATTGGAGTCTTCGGATTTCGTGTCCGAAGCACCACAACGACGGAGGCCGCTCCTAGTCTCCTTGGCCTCTTTATGGGCCTCTTTCTTTGGCACCTTGTAAGGCGTCGGGACCAGCATCTTCGTCAGAAGTGGTCCAGCTGGTTCTTCAGGCAGCGGGGCTGGACATTGTATCCGCCCCGCCTTCTCCGTCCATCCCTAAGATAATTGTGGGAAGCGTGTTAGGGCATCTTCCCCGGGATATGACAATGAAACATATGGATGGAAAAAATATAATGACTACTTACCGGACTTGCGGGGCGAGACAGTTGGTACCCGCGGTCCGCCGCGGAGTTCGTCCATGGTTTGCCAGACTTAAAAAGCACCTTCCAGATGTCCTTGTGCGAGGAGCCGTAAAGCTCTCGCAAGGTCTAGTGCTCGGCCGGGTCATACTCCCACAAATTGCAGGCTCGGCGCTGACAGGGAAGAACCAGGCGGACCAACATCACCTGGACTACATCAACAAGCCTGATGGCCTTATCTTCCATACCTTTGACGCGTGTCTAGATCACCGACAGTTCGTCAGATGAGGACCAGTTTAAGCCCTTATCGGGCTAGGACATAAGCCGCAAAGGGGCTCCGGATTGGAACTCAGGAGCAGCGGCCCACTTCTTACTGCGCGGCTCAATGATATAGAACCACTGCTGCTGCCACTCCTTGACGGAATCATTGAAAGTGCATGTCGGCCATGTGACCTTGGGCATCCTGCTCACCATGGCGCCTCCGCACTCGGCGTGCTCGCCGTTCACCACCTTGGGCTTCACATTGAAGATCTTCAGCCATAAGCCGAAGTGTGGCGTGATGCGGAGAAAGGCCTCGCACACGATGATAAATGTCGAGATGTTGAGGAAGGAATTGGGGGATAGATCATGAAAATTGATCCCGTAATAATACATGACACCGCGAACGAATGGGTGAAGGGGAAACCCCCAGCCCACAGACAAAATGAGGGAGGAATACGACCCTCTCATGGGACTCCGGAGTAGGGACGATCTGTCCCGCCGTCGGAAGGCGGTGGCCGATTTTCTGGGCCAGGTATCCGGCCTCTCGAAGCTTTTTGATATCCTTCTCCTAGATGGTAGAGGCCATCCACTTGCCTCCTGCTCTGGATCCAGACATTTTCGGAGAACCTTTGTTGGTGGAGTAGATGAACGCTCGAGCGTTAGGGCTCAAGTGAAAGAGAATGGACGAGCGGAAGGAGAAGGCGTGGGTGAAAAGGAAGAGGCCTTTCCTCTTTATAGAGGAAATGAAGCTTTGCGCCTCCCCACTTGCCTGATGAAACCTGCTCGCTCCCCGCGATTGGTGGTGCGGTTGGATTACCCACACCCGTATTGATGAGAATCTCGCGATAAGGGGGCACGATCTCTGCCTCGACAAGACGTGCCAAGGAAACCGCCTCGCAATATGCGCAGTAGCTGGTTGTAAAAAAACGGTTCGAATAATGACTCGGCCATGGTGTGACATCACGATGTCAGCAGACTTGATTTGTGAAATATTTATCTCTCTACGGAGGTATGTGAAATTTGTCTTGCAGGGCCGGACACGATCCTTGTGTTCGGAATTTATCTTGAAGTATTCGGAGATGGAACCCGCCTTGCAATGCCGAAGACAATCTGCGCGCCGGACTCATCGTCATTGAAGCCTGGTTCAGGGGCTACTGAGGGAGTCCTGGATAAGGGGGTATCCGGACAGCCGGACTATATACTTTGGCCGGACTGTTGGACTATGCAGATACAGGATTGAAGACTTTGTCCCATGTCCGGATGGGACTCTCCTTTGCGTGGAAGGCAAGCTTGGCAATTTGGATGTTAGATCTCCTTCTCTGTAACCGACTTTGTGTAACCCTAACCCCCTCCGGTGTCTATATAAACCGGAGGGTTTAGTCCATAGGACAAAAACAATCAGACCATAGGCTAGCTTCTAGGGTTTAGCCTATACGATCTCGTGGTAGATCAACTCTTGTAATACTCATATCATCCAGATCAATCAAGCAGAAAGTAGGGTATTACCTCCATCGAGAGGGCCCGAACCTGGGTAAAACATCGTGTCCCCTGCCTCCTGTTACCATCAGCTTTAGATGCACGGTTCGGACCCCCTGCCCGAGATCCGCCAATTTTGACACCGACAGCGGGCCCCCTCTCCCCTTCACCCTATAAATAGAGGGGGGTGGGAGGGTAGCTGCACCTCAGCTTCTGGCGCAGCCCTCCCCCCTCCTACACCCCTCCTCCTCCATTGAGCTTGGTGAAGCTCTGCCGGAGAACCACAAACTCCACCACCATGCCGTCATGCTGCCGGAGTTCTCCCTCAACTTCTCCTTCCCCCTTGCTGGATCGAGAAGGAGGAGACGTCCCTGGCTGTACGTGTGTTACACGGAGGCGCCGTCCGTTCGGCGCTTGGATCGGATCTTCCGCGATTTGAATCGCCGCGAGTACGACTCCATTAACCGTGTTCTTGTAACACTTCCGCTTAGCGATCTTCAAGGGTATGAAGATGCACTCCATCTCTCTTGTTGCTAGCATCTCCTAGATTGATCTTGGTGACATGTAGGAATTTTTTTGAATTATTACTACGTTCCCCAATAAACATTGTATTGAAGATCAAAGAGAGTGAAGAAGCCATCTAGCTACTAGCTATGAACCAGTAAGTCTGCGGTAAACTACTCACACATCATCGGAAGGGCAGCAAGGTTGATGTAGAGGTCCCCCTTGATCGAATCCCCCTCCGGCGAGTGTCGGAAAAGGCCCCAAGACGGGATCTCACGGGAACAGAGGCTTGCGGCGGCGGAAAAGTATTTTTTGTGTGCCCTCTTGAAAGGATTGATATAGTTGACTAGAGGGGGGGGGGGTGAATAGGCAACTAACAATTTTTAGCTTTTCTTTACCAAATTAAACTTTGCATCAAAGTAGGTTGTCTAGATATGCAACTAGGTGAGCAACCTATATGATGCAACAACAACAAGCACACAAGCAAGCAAGGGATACAACACAAATAAGCTTGCAAAAGTAAAAGGCACAAGATAACCAAGAGTGGAGCCGGTGAAGACGAGGATGTGTTACCGAAGTTCCTTCCTTTTGAGGGGAAGTACGTCTCCTTTGGAGCGGTGTGGAGGCACAATGCTCTCCAAGAAGCCACTAGGGCCACCGTATTCTCCTCACGCCCTCACACAATGCGAGATGCCGTGATTCCACTATTGGTGCCCTTGAAGGCGGCGACCGAACCTTTACAAACAAGGTTGGGGCAATTTCCACAACTTAATTGGAGGCTCCCAACGACACCACGAAGCTTCACCACAATGGACTATGGCTCCGAGGTGGCCTCAACCGTCTAGGGTGCTCAAACACCCAAGAGTAACAAGATCCGCTAGGGATTAGTGGGGGGAATCAAATTTATCTTGGTGGAAGTGTAGATTGGGGCCTTCTCAACCAATCCCGAGCAAATCAACAAGTTTGATTGGCTAGGAAGAGAGATCGGGCGAAAATGGAGCTTGGAGCAACCATGGAGCTTTAAGGTGGAAGAGGTAGTCAACTAGAGGAAGAAGACACCCCTTATATAGTGGAGAGACAAATCCAACCGTTATCCACTTACACAGCCCACGACCTGCGGTACTACCGCTCCAGACAAGCGGTACTACCGCAGGGGCTCACGGTACTACCACGGCGGACCGTGGTACTACCGCTGCTACGGCAGGAGCTAGTCCAGGCCTGAGCCGCAAAGGCTGAGGGCGGTACTACCGCTCCCTCTTGTGGTACTACTGCAAGGCCGGATTGTACAAGCCTGGGAAGGGCACGGATGAATAAAAATACATCTGTGCCTACTTCCGTTGAAAATCAAATAGTGCAAAAATCCAACACGGTACTACCGCGCAGGGAGCGGATGTAAAAAATTACATCCGCCTCTACTTCTGCTCGTGTTGGTGTGCTAGACCAGAACTCATCGTACTACCGCGCGCATGGGGCGGTACTACCGCGTAGGGCGCGGATGTAAAAAATTACACCCGCACCTACAGCCGCACGAGCGGCTGAGTCTGGTCCGAAGCCACGGTACTACAGCTCCTTAGGAGTGGTACTACCGTGTGCACCTATGGTACTACTGCAAGGGCGTGCGGTACTACCGTGGGGGCCTGCGGTACTACCGCTCCTAAGAGCAGTACTACCGCATGCCTCAGAACAACAACACTTGGATCCTTCTCTTTGCAAAATATGAAGAAGACGGAGGATGCTCCAAAGCGCAAAGGGAAAGGCGGTGCAAAGGGAGTAAACGTGTACGTGATGATTCCACCCGAACCTTTCCAACGCGGACCCCCTCTTAATAGTACGGCTTTCCTACGACTCAAATCCACTGAAAAGAAACGTAGAAAAACGCCGTCTTCAATAGTCTTCGAGGGGCACCAAACCGTCTTGTGCCTAGTGATGAAGCGTCTGAAATACTCAAGGCACACGATTAGTCCGCAAAAGCATTGTCATCAATCACCAAAACACCTTAGGGATAAATATGCCCTTACAATCTCCCCCTTTTTGGTGGATTGATGACAATACGGGATTTGCACAAGGGAAAATAATATAGAACATAAGAAAACCCCACATCTCTAAAATATAGACGAGCTCCCCCTAGATGCGTGCTATCTAGATAAGTGCTTTGGACTGCATGTCACGTGTACTAGGATCAACACTCCCCCTATATTTTATAGACAATGCATATTTTGCAACAATAAGGCAACACTAAACAAGATAGTAAAATATGAGCATATAACATAAATAGCACAATATATCATAAGCTCAATAAGGTACGATAGAGTGCATATGTCTTACACCATATGATAGACCAAGTCTCACGAGCAAACTAAACCAAAGCAAGCAAGGTTCAACGGAACAAACGCGAGCAAAGCAAACACAAGCACGACACAAGAAGTACGACACAAGACTCGCAATTCCCTACACTCTCTGCCCCTTTGGCATCGAGACGCCAAAAAGGCAGAGAGGACACCTACAACACAAGTGGTGGCTCAAGCGGAGTAATCAGTCGCATGCTCCTCGTCAGACTCGGCAACGGGAACGGTCTCCTTGTTATTCTCCTCAGAATCAGTCCACTTCAAGCCTTGTTTCGCCATCCACTCAGCCTCTGGAGTGATGCGGTCCTCAGAACCGCCAGAAACATCCTCTCCAAACAGGCTCATAATCTTCTTGTCGTGGCGACGACTCTCCTTGGAGGCAACCTGAGTCCTGTACTGCCCCTTTGCTTGCATGCAGTACAAGGTCTTCATCTTGTTCTTCAGCCTCTTAGACCAAGATGGCTCAGAGGTGGGAGGGATGAAACCCTCAGAGCTATCCTCGTCTGCTATCTCCTCCTCATCCTCATCCGCATCCACATCCGTGGCAGCCGCGGCCTCAACACGAGAAGCGGTGTTAGCCCACTGAGTCTTGACACGGAGCCGGATGGACTCATGTCGAATCCAACCAGGGGCCTCAAAATCATCATGAGGGTAGAGCTTCTCCCAAGTTGCCTAGATCAAATGAAACAGCTAAGGTCCATAGATGGGGACCTTGCGGTTGAAGACCGCAAACCGAAGCTCACACCACATGATATGTGAGACATCAAGTGGTAGCATCTGAGAGTTGCACGCTTCCTCACGCAGGAGCAGCATGTCCACAAGATAAGCACGCACCTTGTCCTTGTCACCAATGTGTGGGAAGAGAGAGTTGCGGAAGATCCGGTACATGATGTCAAGGAAGGAGTTGAGTACCCAAGATGACTTGCCACTGGAGAGCTTCTCAATGAGGAAGGGCTGAAGCTTGTTCTTGTTGGCTGACTCGGGATTGGCATGAGGACGAACACCTTGGGGTGTGGTGAGCCCCTCATCCTGAACACCAAGCAAAGTCATGAACTCCTTCCACGTAGCAGTCAGCTGCCGACCATTGGTCATCCAAGTCATAGTCTAGTCCTCATTAGGATGAAAGTACACTGAGGCGAAGAACTGAGCCACAATCTCAGGATCAAAGTCTTTGTGAAAAGAGATGATGTGCTCAATGCCAAATTGCTTCACAAGATCCAAAGCCTCACCAAAGTAGTCCCGGTGCTTCTCTTCCCTCATATGATGCATGTCGATCCAGTGCACATCCACATAGATGTTTCGCTTGGCCTTGACCACATTCAGATAAATGAGATTCTGTTGCTTGGTCCAGAATAGGTCATTCCCTCAAAAGTTGGCATGAAGATGCACATAGGGATTGATCTTCCTTCAAGAGATGACCTCAGCAAGTGGCATCTCATCCATGCCCATGATGGGTTCCTTGTCCTTGGTGGCGGTGGTCTTGGTCCTGCGTTGGGGGGCACTGGAGCCCTCTGGAGCTTCATCTTGATTTTGCAGACGCTTGGAGCCCGTGTCACAGCTTGGATTGGAATGGCGAGCAGAGGCACCGGAGCCACCACCTAAGACACAAAACACAAAAACACGCCCAAAAAGCGAGAAGGATCAATGCAAAGAACACAACAAAGCAGTGAAACAAGTAGAACTCGCACTTGATAATTGCCACATAAGAGGTTTGACAACAACGGTAGCACTACTTGGTCGCACGGTACTAAAATTTTAGTGCCGCTCCAAGTCACGGTAGTACCGCGCGGGCGGTAGTACCGCGTTGGAGGTGCGGTAGTACCGCATGGTGTCAAATCTGAAACTGCCAGTGGATCTGACTACTACCGCGACAACAAGGCGGTACTACGGTCGATCAAATCTACCATGGGGCAACATATCAAGTACTATCTCTACGCATTACTACTCTCCTACACCCTACTCTTGCAAAGATTTAGCCTAAAATCTCAAGAACCGCATGCATCTCCCCAAAAACCTAGAAGCAAAAGAACGAACCATCAAGAGAGGGATTTGAGGAGAGCAGCCGGAGACAGAGATCCGGCGAGGGCCTCCGGCGTCGTTCTTGGGCAGGAGAGAGAGAGAGGCTACGTGGGGAGAACGAGTGAATGGGTATGGGGGAGTTAGAACTCCCCTTGCCCGCTCTTAACCCCCACGCGCTCGCTACTCCATGGTAGTACCGCACGTCCTTCCGGTAGTACCGCCCGGGCGGAAGTACCATGCCGTGGGCGGTAGTACTGCTCCACCAGCGGCAGTAAAAAATTACTGCCGTGCTGGTTGCGGTAGTACCGTGTCCTTGCGGTAGTACCGTGGTAGGCGACAGTAGTACCGTGAACCCAAGAAAATGCAGTTTCAAACATAGGAAGAAACAACTTTGCACGGAACCTTAAAGCGAACAAACACACCAACGAGCTAACAAGCGAGACACCTCAAACACAAGCTTGGCGCGAAGAGAGAAAAGCAAGAGGCAACAAGGACCAAAAACAAGACACAGCCTCTCCAAGGAGAGGGGGTGGCTGGAGCCACCTATGTTTGAGTCGATTGGTACGACACCGCGAAGAATTATCCTTGGGCCCATGACCAAAACTCGTCTTTGAAGCACACATACCATCAAAAATTGCTAATGTGAAAGAGTTGATCAATTTATGCATAATGGGGGGAGGGAGAGTTCATTAAGAGAACAACACTCCCCCTATGTCCATGCCTACACCTAAACTAGACAACACGTTGAGTGTGGTGGGGTGTGCAAGGGTTCAAGTCACATTGCTCGAATCAATGATATTTAGCTCATGCCTTAACTCGCGAAATCTTGCTTCATCCAAGGGCTTCGTAAAAATATCTGCAAGATTATCATGAATGTTGACATAGTTGAGCTCGATCTCCCCTCGCCTAATATGATCCCGGATGAAGTGATACCGAATCTCAATATGCTTCGTCTTGAAGTGTTGCACCGGGTTAAGAGAAATCTTGATGGCACTTTCGTTGTCACATAAAAGAGGCACTTTGTCACAAATGACACCGTAATCCTTTAAAGTTTGCCTCATCCATAAGAGTTGTGCACAACAACTACCGGCCGCCACATACTCATCTTCGGTGGACGAGAGAGACACACAACTTTGCTTCTTGGAAGACCAACTCACCAAAGAGCAACCAAGAAATTGGCACCCTTCGTAAGTGAACTTCCTATCCACTTTGTCTCCCGCCCAATCGGAATTCGAATATCCTACAAGCTTGAAGTTTGCTCCTCTTGGGTACCATAAGCCAAAGTTTTGGGCATGAGCCAAATATCGAAAGATTCGCTTGACCGCCACAAAGTGGCTTTCCTTAGGTGCGGCTTGAAACCGTGCACAAATTCCCACACTCAACATGATATCAGGTCTAGATGCACAAAGGTAAAGCAAGGATCCAATCATGGAGCAATATACCTTTTGATCCACCGCTTTACCATTGGGATCAATGCCAAGTTGGCACTTGGTGGGCATTGGGGTGGAAGCCGGCTTGACATCACTTAGCTTTAATCTCTTTAGCATTTCATGAGTGTATTTGGTTTGGTTGATCAAGGTTCCTTCTCTTCTTTGTTTGACTTCGAAACCAAGGAAGAACTTCAACTCTCCCATCGACGACATCTTGAACTTAGAGGTCATGAGAGCGGCAAATTCCTCATTGAAAGCTTTGTTAGGGGAACCAAATATGATATCATCAACATATAGTTGGCACACAAACAACTCCCCTTTGACCTTCTTAGTAAAAAGAGTGGGATCGATTTTCCCAACTTCAAATCCACGATCTTGCAACAACTCAGTAAGGTGGTCATACCACGCACGTGGGGCTTGCTTAAGGCCATAGAGTGCCTTATCGAGTTGATACACATGATCGGGGAAGTAGGGATCCTTGAACCCGGGGGGTTGCTTGACATAAACCAACTCATTAATAGGACCATTAAGAAAAGCACTCTTCACATCCATTTGTTGTAACTTAAAGTTGTGATGGGAAGCATAAGCAATCAACAAATGAATGGATTCAAGGCGAGCAACGGGAGCAAAGGTTTCACCGTAGTCGATACCCTCGACTTGGGAGTAGCCTTGTGCTACCAATCTTGCCTTATTGTGAACGATGGTCCCATGAGCATCTTGCTTGTTCTTGAATATCCACTTGGTTCCAATGACACTGTGGTTCCCATTGGCCTTGGCACCAATCTCCACACCTTGTTGTACTCGAAGTTGTTGAGTTCTTCATGCATGGCATTGAGCCAATCCGGGTCCTCGAGCGCCTCATAAACCTTTTGGGGTTCGACACAAGAAACAAACGAATGATGTTCACAATAGTTTGCTAATTGTCTACGAGTGCTTACCCCCTTTCTTAGGATTCCAACCACATTCTCCATGAGATGACCTTTGGTAGTGAGCTTGGAAGCAATCTTCGCGGCACGACGCTCTAATTCCTCATCGGACGTGAAAAGAGGAGGGGTAACTTGATCATCTTGAGCGTCATCTTGAGATTGTTCTTGATCTTGAGCTTGCTCTTGATCTTGAACTTGCTCGAAGGGGAGAACTTGACCTTGGGCATCATTTGGTGGTTCACCACCATCTTGAGGTTGATCTTGCCCTTGATCTTGTTCAAGAGGTTGAGGGCCTTCACTTTGTTCTTCGGAAGCGTGTGGGTCTTGGGTTGGTGATGGCTCCACTTGAGTGGAGCATTGTCCTTCTCCTTTGGCCACAAGGGGTTCCTCAATGGGTAGGATATGACCCACACTCATTCTTCTTATGGCTCGGGGAGGAATTTCATCACCTACATCACAAGTACCACTTTGCTCCACTTGGGAGCCGTTATTCTCGTCAAACTCTACGTTACACGTCTCCTCAATGAGTCCGGTGGACTTGTTGAGGACACGGTAAGCATGAGAGTTTATAGCATAACCAACAAATATGCCCTCATAAGCTCTAGCCTCAAATTTAGACAAACGAACACCTTTCTTGAGAATGAAACACTTACACCCGAACACCCGGAAGTACTTGAGATTGGGCTTGTTACCGGTAAGTATTTCATAAGGAGTCTTGTTCAAGCCTTTGCGGAGATAGAGCCAATTGGATGCATGACATGCTGTGTTGATGGCTTCAGCCCAGAAGTTGTATGGAGACTTGAACTCTACCATCATGGTCCTTGCCGTATCCATCAACGTCTGGTTCTTCCTCTCCGCGACACCATTTTGTTGAGGGGTATATGGTGCAGAATATTGATGCTTGATCCCCTCATCACTGAGAAACTCATCCAAGGTGTAGTTCTTGAACTCGGTGCCGTTGTCACTCCTAATTGTCAAGATCTTTGCATCATGTTGACGTTGAGCTTCATTTGCAAAGTCAATGACGGTTTGTTGAGTCTCACTCTTCCTCTTAAAGAAATATACCCAAGTGTATCTTGAATAGTCATCCACAATCACCAAGCAATACTTTCTACCCCCAAGACTATCAAAGGATGGAGGCCCAAAGAGATCTATGTGAAGGAGCTCCAAGGGTCTCTTCGAGTAGATGATAGTCGTGGGAGGGTGAGCCTTCTCATGAAGCTTTCCTTCGATACAAGCAATGCAAGCACGATCTTTGGCAAAACTAACATTTGTTAGTCCACGAACATGGTCCCCCTCGAGAAGACTTTGCAAAGATCTCATATTGACGTGGGCTAAACGGTGATGCCAAAGCCATCCCACATCAACTTTAGCCATTAGGCATGTCGTAGTCTTAGTGGGTCGCTCCGAAAAGTTAATCACATAAAGACCGTTCTCGAAATGCCCAACAAAGGCTACTTTAAGAGTCTTGCTCCACAAGAGGGCCACGGTATCAATATCAAAGAAAGTGGCAAAGCCCATGAGTGCAAGTTGACGAATGGAAAGTAGATTGTACGCAAGGGACTCAACAAGCATGACTTTCTTGATCGTTAGATCATGAGAAATGACAACCTTTCCAAGACCCAATACATTATAAGACGAGGCATCACCCCACTCGATGTTGGTGGGCATAGAAGGGATCTTGTGCACGTCCACCACCAAGTCCTTGCTTCCGGTCATATGATTTGTTGCTCCACTATCAAGCAACCATGATCCCCCACCGGAAGCAAACACCTACAAGAGATCAATGCTTGGTTTTAGGTACCCATTTTGTAATGGGTCCTTTGATGTTAGTAACAAGGGTCTTAGGAACCCAAATAGACCATTCAATGTACTCATAAGGAGAACCAACAAATTTAGCATAAACATGCCCATCACTAGCACGACACAACACATAAGAAGGGTTAAAGTCGCCGACTTTGTTGGAAGGGGTGGCATTGCCCTTTTTGACATCACCACCCTTCACATTGTTCTTCTTCTCCTTAGGAGCACCCTCTCCCTCCTTAACAAAAGTTTGCTTGAGAGGAGGAGGTCGTTTGGCCTTGTCGTTCTTCTTCTTGTTCTTGGACTTGGGTGCGAACCCAACTCCCTCCTTGGCCACAACTTCCTTTTGATTGCTCAAAATGTCATTGAGGTTCTTCTCACCTTGTATGCACGTCACAAGGCCTTTCTCAAGTTGCTTCTTCAACTTGGCATTCTCCTCCACAAGATGCACATGCTCACAACACGGGTTAGTGGCATTTGCATTATCAATTAATACCATATGAGGAAAAGTGGCTTTTTCTTTGGTTAGCTTCACTCGGAGTTGATCATGAGACTCCTTAAGGCTAGCATGAGCACCCTTCAAGACCTTGTGGGCCTTGTCGAGTATATCAAACTCCTCCTTGAGTCTACCATGGTCAACGCCAAGTTTAGCCTTCTCGGAAGTTAGCACACGAGATACAACAAGAGCATGATCAAGACTTTCTTTAACTTAGCATGGTCATCATTGTGTGACTCCTCAAGAGCCAAACGATGCCCACACTCTTCCTCAAGAGCATTAGAGAGATCCGATATCTCATCGGCATAGTCACGACTATGACCTTCCATCTTAGAGATGGTTTCTTCATGAGCCTCGATCATGTCATTGTCTTCACCAAGTTGTTCCAAGAGAGCAACGAAGTGCTTCTTGGATTTGCCCTTGAGCTTACTCATAAAAGACTCAAATTCATTTACTTCCTCATTAGACCCCTTACTTTCATCAATGTCATCCGTCAAGGAGGGATTAGTAATTATGGTGGTTTTGATGTTGGGGGTTACCTTGTTGGTGGCTTTAGCCATGAGACACTTGACGATGATGTTCTCATTGGGCGAGTCGAAGAGGGACACCCGTGGAGTTGTGGCAATGGCAACGGAGGCCATGGCCATGGCTTCACTATCTTCATCATCATCGTCATCATCATGGTACTCTTCTTGAACCATCAACCCTTGAGTAGGAGTCTTTTTGGTGAAGTTGTTCTTGTTTGGGAAGGACTTGGCTTTGTCTTTTCGGATGAGCTTGCCACCATTGTCTTCCTGCTTCTCGTAAGGGCAATCCACAACAAAGTGGCTCACATTGCCACAATTGTAACATGTTCTCACACGTTGCTTTCCATTGAACCCACTTGAGTTGTTCTTGTTGAAGTTGGGCCTTGTGTTCTTCTTGCTCCAAAATTGCCTTGAAGCAAGAGCCATGTGCTCATGATAATCATATTTTGTATCTTCGGGGTTGCTCTCCTCATCTTCATCTTCTTCCTCTTCTTCCACAATAACCTTGGCCTTCAAGGCAAGGTTGGGCTTCTTTGCTCTTTGAGAACGCAACACCACATTGTCGGCGGTTTTGTCCAAGATCCTCATTGCCACAAACTCATCCAACACTTCATTTGAGGTCAAGGAGTGGAAGTCCGGTCTTTGACGGATGACGGAGGACATGGCCTTGTGGTAAGGCATCATTGCTTTGAGGAACTTGCGCTTGATCCAATTGTCATCCGTGTCCTTGCTCCCACGATCTCGGAGTGAGACCGCGAGTTTGGTTACTCTCCGAAAGAGCTCACGAGGTTCTTCATCTTCTTTCATTGCAAACTCACCGGCTTCATATTGCACCACTTCATAGTTGGAGCATTGAATGCTTGCGCTTCCCTTATAGAGGGAGACAACACAATGCCATGCATCTTTGGCCATGGCAAAGGGTCGAAGATGAGGGAGATCTTCGGGTGGAACCGCATCTTGAATGATGAAGAGAGCATTCTCATTGAATTGATTATCCACGGCTTCTCTCGGGGTGAAGTTGCTTCGGTCATGTGGATGGAAACCTTCTTCAGTGATTCTCCAGAGATTAGTATTCACATGATTTAAATGACGCTTGAAGCGATAAACCCAAGAATCAAAGTCCTCATTTTTCACAACCTTAGGAGGAGGGCCGGCATGATTTAAATGAGTAGAGGGAATCGGTCCTCCATAAATTGGAGGTTCCACATTGGCAAAGATGCCGGTGCCATTTCTACCACTAGTAGAAGGACCCTTTTCACTAGTAGCTTCCCCCTTGTCGGAGTTAGCATCCGTCACCTTGTTAGTGGGATCACCCACTTTCAACAGCGAGGTAGATAGTTTAAGTCCTTCTAAGAATTTATTAAACATGCTTTCAACCTCGGCTGTCATGGAGGTTTTCAATGTGTCCAAAGCCACATTGAATTCCTCACGAGAAACCGTGGTTCCCCCATCTGCCGTAGACGAGCTCGGATTCACACCGGAGTGCTCCTCCACACTGTCTACGGTGTCAACCATACTCTTCGAACGACAAAGTCCTTAATAAAGAGACGAGGATCTGATACCAATTGAAAGGATCAATATAGTTGACTAGAGGGGGGGGGGTGAATAGGCAACTAACAATTTTTAGCTTTTCTTTACCAAATTAAACTTTGCATCAAAGTAGGTTGTCTAGATATGCAACTAGGTGAGCAACCTATATGATGCAACAACAACAAGCACACAAGCAAGCAAGGGATACAACACAAATAAGCTTGCAAAAGTAAAGGCACGAGATAACCAAGAGTGGAGCCGGTGAAGACGAGGATGTGTTACCGAAGTTCCTTCCTTTTGAGGGGAAGTACGTCTCCTTTGGAGCGATGTGGAGGCACAATGCTCCCCAAGAAGCCACTAGGGCCACCGTATTCTCCTCACGCCCTCACACAATGCGAGATGCCGTGATTCCACTATTGGTGCCCTTGAAGGCGGCGACCGAACCTTTACAAACAAGGTTGGGGCAATCTCCACAACTTAATTGGAGGCTCCCAATGACACCACGAAACTTCACCACAATGGACTATGGCTCCGAGGTGACCTCAACCGTCTTGGGTGCTCAAACACCCAAGAGTAACAAGATCCGCTAGGGATTAGTGGGGGGATCAAATTTCTCTTGGTGGAAGTGTAGATCGGGGCCTTCTCAACCAATCCCAAGTAAATCAACAAGTTTGATTGGCTAGGGAGAGAGATCGGGCGAAAATGGAGCTTGGAGCAACAATGGAGCTTTAAGGTGGAAGCGGTAGTCAACTAGAGGAAGAAGACACCCCTTATATAGTGGAGAGACAAATCCAACCGTTATCCACTTACTCAGCCCGCGACCTACGGTACTACCGCTCCAGACAAGCGGTACTACCGCAGGGGCTCACGGTACTACCGCGGCAGACCTACGGCAGGAGCTAGTCCAGGCCTGAGCCGCAAAGGCTGAGGGTGGTACTGCCGCAAGGCCGGATTGTACAAGCCTGGGAAGGGTGCGGATGAATAAAAATACATCCGTGCCTACTTCCGCTGAAAATCAAACAGTGCAAAAATCTTACACGGCACTACCGCACATGGCATGCGGTACTACCGCGCAGGGAGCAGATGTAAAAAATTACATCCACCCCTACTTCCGCTCGTGTTGCTGTGATAGACCAGGACTCACGGTACTACCGCGTGCATGGGGCGGTACTACCGCGTAGGGCACGGATGTAAAAAATTACATCCGCCCCTACAGCCGCACGAGCGGCTGAGTCTGGTTCGAGGGCATGGTACTACAGCTCCTTAGGAGTGGTACTACCGTGTGCACCTATGGTACTACTACAAGGGCGTGCGGTACTACCGTGGGGGCCTGCGGTACTACCGCTCCTAAGAGCAGTACTACCGCATGCCTCAGAACAGCAATACTTGGATCCTTCTCTTTGCAAAATATGAAGAAGACGGAGGATGCTCCAAAGCGCAAAGGGAAAGGCGGTGCAAAGGGAGTAAACGTGTACGTGATGATTCCACCCGAACCTTTCCAACGCGGACCCCCTCTTAATAGTACGGCTTTCCTACGACTCAAATCCACTGAAAAGAAATGTAGAAAAACGCCGTCTTCAATAGTCTTCGAGGGGCACCAAACCGTCTTGTGCCTAGTGATGAAGCGTCTGAAATACTCAAGGCACACGATTAGTCCGCAAAAGCATTGTCATCAATCACCAAAACACCTTAGGGATAAATATGCCCTTACACCTCTAGTATAGGGGGAATATTTGAGAATTTATAGTGCGAAGATTAGGGTTAGGAGGTCCCCGAGGGGCCCACAAGCCCTGTGGGCGCGCCCCTATGGCTTGTGGCCTCCCCGTGGGTCTTCCGGCCTCTTCTCCAAGTCTCATGGGTTTCTTCTGGTCCAAGGAAAATCACCGTAAAGTTCTATTCCATTTGGACTCCGTTTGATACTCCTTTTCTGTAAAAGTCAAAAACAAGGAACAAAACAGAAACTGGCACTGGGCTCTAGGTTAATAAGTTAGTCCCAAAAATAATATAAAATATTATATTAATGCATATAAAACATCCAAAACAGATAATATAATAGCTTGGAACAATAAAAAATTATAGATACATTGGAGACGTATCAAGTTTGTTCTCGAAACATACCTCTCTCTTCTGTGCAACACAGATACTTCTTGGTGAAGTTCTCCAAACTTCTCGTTAGCATGTAGCATTCTTCTCGATACGTCAGGGACTATTTCTCTGTGTGTGCACTAGCAAACTGACAATTCAACCCCTTACTATTTCTGACAACAATCTCCAAAACCCAAGGGGCAAGTCATTCCACGAACAACCCCGGCTAAGAGTTGGATATGAGGGGTGCCGATCAGCCTGGACGTGTAGGGCGGGTATGAGGAGCCCATCCGAGTCGTTCTTTTGATTGGTCTGTGACCGGGCCGTCTGCCCGGGCGTATGGGGGGGTTTGAGGCGTCCGACTATAGATGCTCTAAGGGATCGTGACAGGCGGTAGGATGTCGTGGAGGGTAGTTAGAACATCTTCGAGAGCTGCCTTAAAATAGGGCAACAAAAGTGAGTTCAGTGAGTTGTAGGGCATCTGAATTTCACTTCTTCTTTGGCAACTTTATGTAAGACGGAGTTGGGGATTTGGGGGGTGAGAGAGGAAAAGTCGACACATAAGTCACCATTGTTGTCCATTTACAGAATCGTATATGAGATTTTCATCTCATACGATTCCTCCGTCAATTCTTTTGACGAGATCATTTTCCTTGTTCGAGAGTCTCCACCCTTCTTCCACTCCCCTCCGAAGACTAACTAAGACAAATTAAGTCACCTGTCGGGCTGCCCACCTAAACCGAAGGCAGTTATAGATGCCCTAACAAAACTTCATAAGAAGATATCGCGAGAAATAGTTGATGATCGAACTCTATCTCAAAATAAAAATAGTTTTCATGTTCTGATTGAACACTTCTCATTTATGATATGATGGAAGGAGAAGATTGTTCTTTTACCAAACATATGCAGATCAAATCAGGTCTTATAATAAGAAGAAATCTTTCTTGGTATCAATCCTCTTGCCACTTATTCTCGGAGAATCAGAAGGATCTTTTTTGAGTTTCCATTTCTTCATTTGGAAACTTGGATCTTCAATCTTCGATTTAATTTTTCCATTTCGATGTTTCCCTCTTCCTCTATAACTATCCTCTAGGTACAACATTTGCATCAATAGATAACCATTTCCTTTGTATGAATCTATATTAAATTCTAGTTTCTTCCAACAAATGATGTAAAATAGGGCACCACTGCTCCAACAGATGATGTAAACTAGGTATTACAATTAGATACATACTGAAACAAATAATATCAAACTCATCTTAAATGAACCCAAAACAAATAAAACACAAATAGTACAAACATAACATCAAATTCATCAATCCACAACATCGAACTCAACACAATTGTTCATCACACATGCCATGAAACATAGACCCCCTCCCCTGCTGCTACAACAGAGGAGAGGCGCCTAGAAAGGCGATTTCTCTTCCGTCGACCACATCATCGTTGTTCTCTTCTTCGGACGGATTCACGCAGCTTGGTTGGGCCTCATGCATCCTACCAAACACGTAAGTAACATTCTTTTTCCTAATCCACAACGACATGTATTTGAGTGTGTGTTTGCCTAAAAAAAGGGGTTAATTTGATAAATGCCACTCCAAATCTGACGATTCTGAGAAATGCCACTGCAATTTCCAAAATTTGAAAAACGTCATTTCATACCATTTTCAGTGGCATTTTTTGAAGTCTGGAGTGGCATTTTTTAAAGTTTGCAAAAATTACAATGGCATTTTTCAAAGCTTGAAAATTGCAGTAGCATTTTTATGAATTGCCATAATTGAAGTGATATTTATCTAATTAACCCCCCAAAAATTAGTATTTGGGTGTGTGTTGGAGAAAAAGATAACAGAAATCGTTTCTTCAATTGCACGCACGGTGATGGTCCTGCTCACAGATCATAAGCTTGTGATCTCCACCAACTCCAAAAGTCCAGCTATAAAACGGCAGAAAAAGAAATTCCGAAGCAACTGCCAGTCAGCAATCATCGTCAGCTCAGCTCAACCTCGGAGGAAACGTCCCCGGAACGAAGTAGCAATTCAGCAGGCGGAGGCCGACTCTTTCCCCCCGTCTCCCGGTTTCTATTTCCGTCCCCAACCACCCGCGACCCCCGCTTTCCATGGCCGCCGCGGCCGGATGATGTCTAGAAAGCCGCTCCTCCCCTGCCGCGGGCCCGCAGCCACCCCTCCCGCCCAGCTCCTCCTCCCAATCCGCCGCCTCCTCCTCCTCCCCCTCCCCCGCCGCCGCTCCTCCCCGCCGCCGCCGCCGCTCGACCGACGGAGGCCCGCCATGGCCGGCGCTGGCCAGTCCGCGGCCCCCGCGGCGGCGGCGGCGGCCGGCGCCGGGGCCACCTCCTTCCATGTCGGCATGGTGCGGGTCGTCTCGTTCCTCGTCGGCGGCCTCAACTGCGCGGTGCTGCTGCTTGGCCTCTACCTCATCGACGCCGCGCTCCCGCCCGGCTGCGGCTGGGGCCTCGCGCTCGCCGCCATGCCCGCTATGGCCGCGGTCCGGGTGCTCGCCATGCTCGGCGCCGCGCGGGCCCAGCACGCCACTGCGGACGCCATTGCTCGCCGCCACCTCGACGAGGCCGCCGCCTCCGTTGCCGAGGACGCCGTGGCCCGCCACGAGATCAGGGTGAGGCTCAATCAATCAAGCTCCAGTTGCTGGTTTGGTAGATTTGACCTTTCTGGTGGGTGGCCCCGCAAAAGTAGGATCCTTTCTGATAGGTGCATTCCAGGTTGGATTTCGATTGCTTAAAACACAGGCCCTTGGGGTTTCTATGCATCTGTGAGTTTGTTAAGATTCAGGATAGTTTCAGCTGGTGTTGAGTTGCTCCGGTCATTGTTATGAATTACTAGCTTAGTTGTAATTTGTAAGGCGGGTGTGATGCAATTGTGGTGTAATTGATGGAAGATATCAACTGGCAATGCTGCTATGATGGTGTGGCTTTGAATGAGCTTACAGTCTGGTACTCCTCTAGTGATAAAAACTAGACAATAATGAGGTTGCAGTTTGTGGCTTTAGTTGAGCTTACAGTCTGTTAAAAACTTGATTTGATGCACAAGTTTGATAGGACAGGTAATTTTGAAATGCCCTTGATGAATGATAAGATATCATTGACGATTGTGGTACCCAACTTTGTTGTTGAACACAAGTGCACAAGATTGTGTAGATTCATTTGCCCTGTCAATCCGAGCTAACTTATTTTTTCAATTCATCCATGTCCAGCTCTAGTGCTAATTTAGTTCAAGCTCATTGCTGCTGCACGCCACCATATTTGATCGCCAAATGGGATTTCCCTAAGCCCCTCTAATGGGATTGAGCATTCCATGTTTACACTCTGTCGGGGATAATAGGGCGGATATGAAGGGACAAAAAAGAAGGGCTAAAGGAATTAAGAAAATAAGTAAACAGGTTAATGATGGGATATGAACATTTATTAAAATGTGGTTGTTTAACTTGAATTACATCCGAGAAGAGTATATTTTCTACCTATTTATCACATTGCTACTTCCATTTTGCTGAACAGGTGAGGTATAAGCGCTGGTTGTGGTGGACTAGATTTGGTATGGCTGTTGGTGCATTGCAGCTGGTTGGGGCAATATATCTCATGTTTGTCATTGTGAGTGATCTTCCCAACGAAAGAAGACCCACGTCCTGTTTCTTTGGTATGTTTGAGTTGGTTGATATCACTTATCAGTTGTATATTCTAGCTTTGAATCTAGCCCTTTCAAGACTTAAATTGCTGTAAGCTCACTACCAAGAAAACCTTGTTCATATAAAACATTTGTTATATATTTGTTTGGATTTTCTAGATGATTTTTTTAGTTGAACAGTACAAAGGGCATGCTACTTACATTTTGTTGCACTTGGTGTCAATGTGAATATACTGAATTAATACTAGTAAATTATGCATTTTGAGGAGGACTTGTATTTAATTCAGCGTCCACTTGCCTAATGTTTCTTTGCTTCCATATGTCTATCTTGTGCTCCAATAATTAGTTTGCCTTGCATGTAATCTAGCACAGGATGGAGCTGAGCGGGTCTCCAGACGAGCATTAATTGCTTTGTTTCTTATCCTTTCCTGGGTTGTGGTCGTCCTTCAGTGCTTCATGGGTTCTGATGTATTGAGATGGCGGTCATTCTATGCGACACATGATATGGCATGGAAAGCTCATTACAGGGAAGTGTTTGATCATGGAATTCGTGAGGCTTTGTGCTGCCTAGGACGTGCAAAGTATCTGTAAGTCTATATCCAGTCATTTTACACCGTGAGGTTTCAATATTAATACATCTGTTTACTCTAGTTCCTCTTATGTGCTGATTTAGAGCCGTATTGGAAGAAGACGAGGTATATTCTGTGGCAAGACTTCTGGGTGAATTGGTTGCATATCGTGCTTCTGGGACTGGCCATTTGGAACTGTTAGCAGGTTGGCTCTCCATCTCGGTAATTTCATATCGAATATATGTTCAGTGGCCTATTAGGATTTTCTAATCATTTACACTTCCGCCTAACCTGCATGAATACACTGAAAGTTTGATATCTACCTGCCCAAAGATGTGCATAGCCATATCAGCACTTCATCCAATAAAGAATATATAAGTTCTACTACCATAATCCAACATATAATCCACATTTTAGTAATCACCTGTTTGCAGTATGCACTTTAAGTGTGTGCAATCTGTCCAGTGTCCACTTCCACCTAAAAAACACGACTTCTATATAAAACCAATAACTTGAATATTTTTATTTCCTATCCCTTGTCCCAGAAAACTGGAGGAGAAAATGTTCTTATAAGTAATCGAGCTTTGCTGGCATATATAGGACTATAACTTTGTATTTCAGATGATGGTGACTTTGTTGCACAAATTTAGAATACACAAACGATAATATTGTAATTGCATATATTTGAAGTTGGCTGCAATTTGTTTTCTACACAGAGCACAGGTGGGCCTGGTGCCATTTACTTGATAGAAAATGTAAAACCCGTAACATTTCAGAAAGAATATCAGAAGAAAATGATGCTCAGACTGTAGCTCCATGGTCACCCTTTTCTCCTGTCAACTAATTCAAGTAGTTGCCTTCTTACACTGGTTAGGCTAGGCAGCTCCCTTGCTATTATCCATAGATGGGTAAGTCCAAAAGGACATGGATTTACCCCTAGTATTATATTATGTGCTCCATTCGTATTAACAGCATAATAAAGATCTCTTCTATGGTATGTATTATAGGGCTTGCTCTATTGCAGAAGCATGGGAATTTGCCTGATTTGCAAACTGACCTTGTGGAGGCACCTCATATGCTTATGCGAGAAGCTGCTGTTCTCCATCCTTTTGCTGAAGCATGTTACACGGTTGGACACTATCTAACTGGGACATATTTCCTATGCATGCCTGCTTTGTATGACATGGAAAGGTATAATTGCAGGGGCCACTTCTTGATGTCGGAAGAAACCCCATTTTGTTTCCATGCGCATGGGTTTATCGACAAGGCGTTTTAACTCCATGGGCGCGCCTAAGGTATTTACCATGCCTTTTCTCAGTTGTCTGTTGATTCTCAAACTTCCCTCGTTTTCTGTTATTACTTTGTGATCTTATTTTCGGCAACTTCATCTGGAAAAGCCCGAAAGAGGAAAATAAATGACACCCCAATTGGATGATAGAACTGAGCTATGAAATTGGGAACTGGAATTGTGTCTTTCAAATATCAGATGTTTGAATGCTGTTGGAATTTGGAATTGCAACATAACTGGGTGAGGTGAGGTCCCTCTGGATCTTGCAGAATCAGGTTTGAGGCACTCAAACCTCGAAGGCCACGACCACCATGGGTTCCCTGCTGATTGGGCATCCTTGTCCACCGCTGCCGCTGGCACGTGACCGTCGTTGTCCTTTTTTGCCCACCCCTGCTGTCGACTGTGCTGCCACTGTGGGGTCGTTGCCCATCGTCGCTGCCGGTGACTAGGTGTCGCCTCCCCTAATCTCTGGCGAATGTGCTCCATGCTAGACAGCGCGGCCACGCCGTGATATCCCTGGTGCACCACATCTCGTTGAGCAGGCAGTGTGGTTGTCCGTGTTTGGCAGGCCAAGGACGTCAGCACGTGTGTGACCCAGTTAGCATCCAAGACTTAGCCGCCTGTGTGATTCCATTCCATTTCTTTGGCAGCCAAACATGATTTGGATTTGGACGGTACTCCATTTCTGTACTCTTGTTTCCATAGCTGATTAAACAGAAAATTTGATTTGTCAACCCATTTGATATCTTCATGAGATTGCATTGGACCTCCATTTCTCCAAACCCAGTTCAGTTCTGACATCCAAACAGATAGTTAGTGAATTAAGCTAAATTGTACTGTTCTCTTTGTCCTCATTGGTCTGAAGTAGGAAATTTCTTGTTATACACTGGCGTTCTCATTCTAAATCAATGTTGTATGCACATCTTCATGATTTGTTGATCTGTGTATTTCCCTAAAAGCAGAAAGTTTATGCTGTTCTTTACTTACATAACAGTTACTACATACCAATCTCTGTTCAGGCGTCCTGCACTTGATGGTGATAACTGGTGGCGAGGGCATGCTGTAGCTTTCCTTAGATTTGTTAATATAGCACCTACAGCACTTGTTCGAGGCCGTGTTCGTCAGGTAATGCCATATTGATGTCGAATAAAAGTGGGATTGCATAATTATTTTAACCATTTACAAATAGCACTGATAACATAATCTATGTTTCTCTGCTGACACCTCTTCTCATTTTGCGCTCATTTACATTTAGCTGACCCTTGGTGGCCAGTTTCTGTATTCTGCTTATACTTGGTGGTTGTTTTTTGTGAATTTTCGGGGATTAATTCATCCATTCATCCTTTTAGAGCATACTAATAGTCTAATATGCATCATCTAACTACCCTGAGTAGCTGAGAACTTGAAATTGGTGTGAATGATCCATTGTGTTTGCCATTATGTGCTGAACTTTTCATAAGACTGATTCACTTCAAGCAAGGCGTCATGACACAGTTAAAAATGTGGCAGAGAAAATAACGCGAAATCTTTTAAGAGTATCTGATGATCACCTTTAGGGTTGGAGTATCACCAAAGAACTAGCTATGGACAGGGGTGCGTGGAAGCTTACTATCCATGTGCCAGAACCATGAGTTGGTCGCGAGATCTTACGGGTTTCACCTCTAGCCTACCCCAACTTGTTTGGGACTAAAGGCTTTGTTGTTGTTGTTGATGATGATGATCACCTTTATTCAACGATGCAGAGCAAGCGTGAAGCCGCTTACTTTGTTGTGGTCCTCCATGACAAAAAAACTGTTCTTATTGGGGTGCGTGGGACAGAAACACCAGAGGATCTCATAACCGATGGACTATGCAGAGAATGTGCTTTCACTATGGAAGATTTGGATGGACTAGTAAAGTACGTTCGTCTTAATAGTCACCTATTTTGTTCTTACCTTATCCATTTCTAGTTATATTGTTCAAAATAGCTTGTTTACATTGTGACCACCTGCTCTGAGAGAACACATGTGAAAGGTCTCTTTTGCCATTTGGTTCAAAGACATGCCCCAGTGTATTGCTCCTTTGCTCTATACATGGTGCTGCTAGACCTGTTTTTTTTTAATATATATTTTGCACCGTGCACCAATTTTAGCCATGTTGAATAAATCCACATTATATGATGTTTGAACTTGTTAGGTTGTGGCGTCCTTGAATTTGTAAGGTTGAACTCTGATAGCCTTACATAATGGAGGAGTATTTGAATAAATAATGATGAACCAGATGGGTTAAAACAATGGCTAATCTTGGTGCACAATTGCAAAATGAATGAAAGAATGAAGGACCCGATCAGACCATGTACAGAGCAAAGGAAAATAAGTTGGACCATATCCTGAACCAGAGGGCAACATAGACTTGTCACGTGCGTTCCCTCCTATTAGCTCAAGAAATAATGTTTGAGTGATTCCTGTGTGCTCTGGTAAATAACCCGGATTTTGCAATGGTACTGAGCAGTTGACACAAAATAAGTGTCCCATAGCCAATTTTCCCTTAATGTGTAGGCTGTGGCTAGTGTTTGTAACCTCAGCTTTGGAGATTGCTTGCCATAGCACATAGGGCTAGTATCTAAATTTTTATAAACGTAAAATTTGATCCAAGAATTTTAGTTTTATTGATTTTGATTGTTGAACTCCCTTTTCGTTCTATACAAATTTCTTGATTTTTTTTAATTTCACATACTTTTCCATCATTACCAGCTTCCCAACTATTGCATAGCTGGTTGTTTGCACAGTTAAACAAAATGGATATTGTAGTGCTTTAGATTAATATATTATTAGGGTTTGTGATAAAATACAGTTACTATAGCAGTGAAAATTTGGTGAGAAGGCTCATGTAGCGCTTTGAACATCGTCATTGCCGTAGTCCATAATGCTGCTTGTAAGCTCGTGGTATGGTAAGGTAAATCAGATGATTGGACTTAGTGACTTAGTGTGGAATTATATTTCAGTAGAAAAACTGATACAACGAATAAGTTGAATAAGTACTGAGTTGAGGAGCCAACCTAGAGGTTTGAGACCATCTAAGTGGACTATTCTATTTTTGGGGGTGATATCCCGTATCCACAACCCCTTTTGTTTTACACACATTGCTAATTTTTATCTTCAGTAGTGAACTATTACCTGTAACTACGAGGGAGAAAGTTATTTCTACATTCCCGCACTATGGACATGGTGGAATTGTAGAGGCTGCTCGGGAGCTTTTCATGCAACTCAACGACTGCACAGGAGGTTTGATTTTTCAAATAAAATGTTTATAACTTAGTTTAGTTCAGCAATTCAAGTTCCAGTATCTGAAATGGCTTAATCATGCTTGTGTCTGCTTTCTGTAAATACCTTGTAATCTTGTATACTGCATGTTTCATTATATTTCACTGTATTAACTATACTATACTTAAACATGCTGGGTACAGTGCTGGTACAAAAAAGTATGCTACTCTCTCCGATCCATTTTACTTGTCGCAGATTTAGTACAACTTTAAAGTTGTACTATTTTTTGATCGGAGGGAGTACTATTTTTGGAACCATGCCATCCAACTGTTATAGGCTAATAGTACTAATTTTAATCTTCTTCTGTATCATTATTTGATTTGGTTTGCAACATAACTATACTGCTCATTACATTTGATTTCGTTTTTACTAAACTATCACCTGGAATTGGAAGACTAGATGCAATATGTGTATTTATTGACCATTTTACGTGAAAGAATATCTGTGGTGATTAATCTGTTCTCTCTCTCTTAGATAATGGCAACTCAGAAAACACGTCCTCCAAAAAATTTGGATTTCTGTCTACGCTAGTCCAGGAGGGCAGTGAGTGTCATGGATATAAAATTCGTGTCGTTGGACATTCTTTAGGAGGCGCTGTTGCTACAGTCCTAGGAATGATGGTAAAACATGTTGAACCGTCACTATTATTTGCGTACACATTTTTTGTTAATTATATTCCTTTTCCACTGTCATTCTTATCTTAACTTCCTGGGAACTGAACTGTAGCCCAATAGTGACCATGCAGTTGTGTCACTCCACCCACCAGGGTACTCCTGTTAGGCGAATTATGCTCCTGGTTACTTAATGACGAAACTTTATATGCATGATAAATCTTTCATCAACACATATGATTTCACTTGCTGTTTTCTACCTCTGTTCATGATCTGTTTTATATCCTACCTGTAGATGCTGATTAGTGTCTCTTCAAAGCTTAACTTGTTCTTGAACAGCTTTTTGGCAGATACCCAGATGTGCATGTGTATGCTTATGGCCCACTTCCTTGTGTGGATTTGATAATAGCTGAAGCCTGTTCACAGTTTGTTACCACGTAAGAGTAAACTGGAAGCTGTTTTATAGCCTGATTTAGCCATGGAACTTCCATCCTTGATGTGATGTCCTCTTAACAAGGTTTATTAGCATCTTTCACTGATTATTTCCTCTTCCTTACAGCATTGTAAACAACGACGAATTTTCTTCTCGCCTTTCAATCAACTCAATCCTCAGACTACGATCTGCTGCAATAAGTACTCTTTCAGATAACTCCCCAGATGATACAGCAATGATACAAAAACTTGCTCGCAGAATTTTGAATGCAAACAAGTATCATGAAAGGCGGTCTCCACACCAGGATGCATTATGCAATACTGAGCCAGACCTTCAAGATTTGCAAAATGGCTTGGGTGCCTACAATGGACCCAGTTCATCCATAGATGAGCCCAGAAGCTATCGAAGCCTACAAATTGATCAGGATGTCCGGAGGATTCCACTTGATGGGCATGATTCCGGTTTGGAAGAGGCTCAGACATCTTCTGGGGAAATACTAGTCGAGTCTCGAGAGATGTTTCTTGCAGGCTTAATTATTCATGTTGTGCGGAACAGAAGAAGCCTCTTTCCTCTTTGGAAATGCTGGAACCCTCAGGAAGCTGAACAACCATATAAAGCTGTTTTTGCGAAAAGAGAGAACTTCAGGGATATTGCTGTTACTCCTTCTATGTTCATGGATCACTTACCATGGAGGTAAAACTGAAATTGTTTTTAACCAACTACAGCTAAGACTTTACACTGCAGACAGTTTAGTAAAGCCATTAACTTCTTACAGTCATACCTGATATAGTAGCAAATGCTTTGTAACTAGTAATTGGAGCGTTACTCCTTTCTCGGGGAGGATATAGCATACACAGACCATTATCCATAGAAAAACATAACTTTCAAAGAAAAGGGCATAAAATCATAGTCAGGTCCCATTACTCTTTTATGTCAAATATGCATCTGAATCGGACATGCATGTTTGTTAGACTCTTGTCTCGGGCAAATAACACTGACACCTTGGTCCTTCTATTGTACCAACTTGCCAGTATCACATTGAATTGCACTAGCATGTGATGTTGGTTGGCCCAAATTGTAGCACTACTGGGCTAACCTTTTCTGATGAGAAGCAAGCGCAAAAGATTAAGGGTGGTGCTATGCGTGCATAGGCTGTGTCTGGGGTGGGTCTTAGAGTGAATTTTTGATGGAGGGTATTATATCCTGTCTCATGTCAAATATGCTGGGTCTGAGTACCAGATACATGTGTTTCAAAGCTCATCTCATTGGATTGTTTTTCCACGAGGCAAAAGGTGGCCTTGGAGTTTGTTAGGACTAGAAGCAGCATGTTTAACAGCTGTCGACAATTGAAGTGTGTAGCTTTGCTTATACCATACTTCACCCTTTTCCTTTAGCTGCATTTAAAGGCTGCAAACTCAGTTGCTATGCATCTGCACTGATTCATTCGCCTAAAGTTACGCTAACATCTCATGCTTTTCAAACCAGGTGTCGGTTTGCTATGCAGAGAACTCTGGAAGCCCAACCGTCACAGCGTTTAGCTAATTCTGATTCACCTGTACAACATTTGGTCTGACCAGGGCAAAATTTGCCATCCATGCTTTAAGAGTACGAAAGGAACAAGCAATCCTATCCCGCAAGCATTGTTTTTGTAACCTGCAGCTATATCTCTGCATACAAGAGATATGTGTGGTGATGGTTCTGCTCTAACATTCTGCTGAGCTTATTGACACTGCCAGACTGCCTTGGCATGGGCATGCACCAACCGGTGATATATCTGGCTGAAAGGAAATCTGATGAGTTCGTACACAGCAATACTTCAATCAACAATATATTTTACTTATTTACTTGCCTGGCAGTATCCTTCATTGATCGATGGCGCGGCGGCCATATACCCTTGCTAGTACCTGATTGTTCTCATTCATTATTGTGCAGCAGTGGCTGCTTGTTCATATCCATTTTTTTTTTCAATTCATGCCAACATGTACATATTTACACAGCAGAGATAGTTAGATTTACCGACTAACAAGTGACAATAAAAATATGATTGTTTAACCTAGAGACTACTAAACATTTTGATAGTGTCCCCGAGCAATTTTTTTGTCAGTCTGCAGTTACTTGTACTGAGATGCTAGTCTCTTTCTCTGCCCAGATAATGTGTTGTGTATTTCTTGTCGACGAGTAATATTCCATGGCCAAAGGAGGTAAGATGTTATTTCTAGTGCTCGCTTTTTCTTGCATTACACATGTTATCGTGAGTATACTTTTCTGTCTGCAAGTAACCGAAAAATACGGCCTATTTTTATATTTGGATGAAGGATCACAAATCTTGTATGTTGATTGTCCTTTAGTTGCCTGGATGCCATCTGAAGTATCGTGAGTACTTACCGCTGATGTTGTCCCCATTAATTAACCTTGTTTTACCCGTGTACTTTAAACATCAAACTGTGACTTGCAGACTTGATCACGTTGTTGATCTGTACAATCGTACGTACTTCCCTCTTTAAATGAACACAGACCCACGATCGATGACATGCACACTCAGACCGTCACAGTGCTTGTTAGTTAGTTGAGCAATGGAATCGAGGGACAAGGGTGGCCCGGCCATGACCTGTCTCGCCGTTGCCCTGGTGGAACTGGAACATGGAACGTGCGGTAGCAGCAGCCTCGTGAATGCGCCGTGCCAAATGACAGCGCACGCACGCACGGCCTAGAGCAAGTTGCTGCAGCAAGGGAACCATCGGAATGACCACCCTAGTTCGGCATTGAACCATCGAACCATCTGACTGCCTGTGCAGTACAGTGCGCGTTCACCCCCCACCATGTGCTGGTTTTATGCTCGGCGATCCGCACATATGGCTTCTTGGGATACGAGCCGTACTCGCGATACGCTTTGGGGTAGGACTGGACTGACGGTGTGGTCAGTCGCTGAGGTTTAACTGGTTCGGCTCGCATGCACCGCTGGCCGGGCAATCAGTGGCCGGAGGACGATACGGGGGCGCCGAGCATGCATTAGCAAATCCAATCTTCACGCAAGCCACGGCCGCCCATCATTCGGAAGAAAAGGTGACGACCGGCTGCTGCTAATCATTCAGAGGATGGAACAATCTTGGATTCTTGGCGCCGCACGCACAGTGCGGGCCTGCAGCTCTCCTCAAATTAACACCTCCAAAGTTGGGGGAAGCTAGCGGGTAGCGGCACCGAACGAGACACGAATGAGTGAGTGCCGCCTGATTCTGATTCGGCCATCGGCCTCCGTGCGTGCGTTGGCTGATGGGCATGGCTAATCCGGTGATTAATCAGGCACCGAATCCGGACCAGCACCAGCACCAGCCAACGCGTCGCGCGCATGCTATGCGTGGTAGCTCAGGCAGGCAGGGCAGCGACCGATGGGGGCGGCACCGGCACGCTTGGGACGTGGGAGGCAGTTGCAACCGCAACTGCTTCGCCCGAACCGGACCAGCATTGCACGTCGCCTCTTGCACGGCCAGTTCAGCTTGCCTCTCTCGCTTTTGCTTTGTCCCAGCTCAACGCCTAGTGCCTACGCCGCTGCTGTGACCTGCAGTAATAAGCTCTTGGAAGAGTGGTACACGGGAGATCTGCACAAGTGATAAGTACTGCCTACGTCCAAAATTAACCGTCGCGTGCGTGAAACGAGTGTATCTAGTAGACACACGAGAGGTTGTAGTAGGGAAATTAGCAGCCATTGTTCGTTGGCCCCAGCTTTGAGCGATGCCGGCTCCGTTCCCTTCACGAAATTCTGCAGGTGGTACGGAGACCTTCACACATCAAGGGTCGACTTCAACGCGCGGCCATCCGATTCACGAGATTTCCATGAGCTGTGAGCATCCGTTCCCTGTAGACCTGCAGGTTTGCTGCATGCATGATCCATGATCCCCAGTAGAGGAAAGGAAAAAGGTTTCTTTTCTTTTACTAATAATAAGCGAGTTGGGATCACAACCAACCTGGAGTGGCCCCTGTGGTTTAGCTATCAACAGTCAGTCTTTTCTCATGCATGGCGATGGCGGCTTGCATCCTCAAAGCCAGGTCGCTTTCCCTCTTCTCTTTTCCTTTCTCATGCATGGCGGCTGGCCTGGCCGCACTCAAGCTCAACTTGCTGCAGCAGCGAGAGCTGACAGCGCCTCTTGCCTCTCCCTTTACTTTTGCTGTGTCTTATCAGTTTTCACGGGCTCCCGGCCGCATGGGCCTGGTCGGACAACAGCCAGGTTAATAGCGACCGATGCCTAATTGTTATATTAGGATGAGATAGATGATTGGTCCATGATCACATACCTTGCAACCATGTCCTTAATTTGTACTCCCTCCGTCCGAAAATACTTGTCATCAAAATGAATAAAAAGAGATGTATCTAGAACTAAAATACATCTAGATACATCCCCTTTTATCCATTTTGATGACAAGTATTTTCGGACGGAGGGAGTACGTAGTAGTTGCTACTAATAGGTCCTCTCACTAAATATGTTCTACTAGCTAGCTACTAGGTAGTACTAGATGAGAATTTATCAGCCCTCTTTTCTCGTTGATAATACGAGGCCATACAGATGCAGAGGCTAGCACAAAACCACTACGACCATGCATGGAACATAGTATTAGTACCACGCTATATTTCTATGAATTCTATAATAACAACATCATTTCCCGTAGGAACGGGACCAAAAAAAGTTCCGGAAACATATATAGAACGGTCAACATGATTGAGAGAAAGTGTCCCGATAGTTCGGTCTCTCTTTCGCCGTTGTAAACGCGTTGGAACATTATGGGCCATTGAAAAGTTGAGCAAATCTTTGTAGTGACTTGTCTCTCGGGGTTGAGGGATCTCTAAACGCATCCGCTGAGTGGAGGGATAAAGTTGTGACCAACAATTGGTGCATCAACTATCAGTCACCTCACACAATATGCCCACTCCACTCTCTAGACAAGCGCTTGTAATAGGCAGAGAAGGGTGCAAAGATGATGTCAGGCGAAACTTACGCAAGTCCCCACAATCCAGGGTAACATAGATTATCTTCTCTTCTCGCCAATCTAGCGATCAAAGTTGGTTCTTGTTGCACTTGCAGTTTTATTTACACCTATAGTTTAGTCAGTCACGCATGCACTCATGGGTATAGGCACAGTGGCGGAGCTTCTTGGGGGCCAACCTGGGCCATGGCCCCCAGCTCACAAGAAAACATCTATATATTTCTTTGTATTAGGCATGTTTTCAACTAAAAATCAGCTAAAA
>NC_041383.1:539471040-539495463 GCF_002162155.2 Triticum dicoccoides | reverse complement strand
ACTGTATAGGCATATAATTAGTGCCGTGGGGAAGGAATAATTTGACCATGGAGAAGCTAAAGCAGCTGAGACTCCCCACCCCCGTTGTGTAAAGAAAAGAGCATCCGTCCGGATCATGTCACCTGACTGCCGTCCGGATCGATCATGTCACTACTAGTCTAGTAGTAGTTTTAAACAATGTGGAGTCAAAGATTAGGGGTCACCAACCTTGTGATCTTGTGTGTCTTCGATCTCGTTAGAAAGATGCTCTTTTGTTTTGTTTTGTTCCTATGGGAACATGCCGAGTGCACCGCGGTCACCTTCGAATATCCATTCTATTGCTGACAGAGAGAAAAACATCTATAAATTGCTTTTGGGCCATTTGATCACGCAAGCGATGGACATGTCTTTCAAAAGAGAGGGACGGAAAAAGAAAAGAAAAAAGAGCGAGGAGATATGGACTTTTTTCTCCGCTCGATTAGTGGTTGATTTGGACCATCATTGGTCGAATCATTATGCAGTCCCCAGCGGATTAGTTATAAGCAGTGTGTTAGCCGTCCGAGAAAAGATATTCATTGGAATAGACCTGCTGTTTCAAAAGAGCAAGGAAAAAGAAAAAAGAAAAGAGACGGCAGATACTTGTTGTTTTCCATCACTGATCGGTCTGGACCGCTTGCATCAGCAGTCGATTCATCATGTAGGCTACAGTGTTTTTTTTTTGAAACTGGCTACAGTGGATTAGTTATGAGAAGAGAAATTAAGACCCCCCCACCAACCCACCCACGAAACGACACGACACGAAACAAACGAGCAACTTGTGTGGCGCTGCTTCATGCCCGTCATTCCTGACCGCCCTATCAGCAAACAGAGTCGGGTAATCTGCAGTGATTCTGCAGTGAGTAACAGAAATAGACTCTAAGATTGCAGAGGCCGACGCAAACGAAGCATAACCTTGAAATCCCTGAAGTCCATATCTTGACCTTTCTGATCCCGGCCTATCCTAACCCTCGATATGTTTGACACACCAGGAAAAGCATGATCCAGACCGGGAACTCGCTTCTCTCACTGTTGCACCGGTCAACACATCATAGCTATGGAGAACTAGTTTTGTGTGCTAGCTATATCCACCCGGGCGCGCCACTGGATGCGGCCATGCAAGCACGGGATGCCGTCATGTCTACACGCGAATAACCTCCGCCCCTGCTGCAGCAGTAGGGGTCTAGGATCCAAGCCCATTCGTGACCTTGTTTGCTTATGATTTTCCTCGACCAGTCCTTCAAGAATCTATCAAGCCTCGTTGCTTGTCTGGTTTATACTTTTGCCACGGCGAGGTGCAAATTTTTCTAGTGATCGATGTGCTTCAGCAACAAGGCCGTCCTATGCTTGCCACTCTCCTTTGCACTGCTTCAGGCGCTCCTCTTCCTCCACGGCTTGCATTCGTGTCATGTGTGTGATAGCAACCAGAAGAAATCGATTGCTTCGTATTGGTGGCTGTATGTACGCCTGCTATATACATACTCCCCCAATTCTCCCTCAATTTTAATGGGGGTGGCGTCGATGGCAGAGAGGCCTGGCAAGGTCGATGCGTCAGTATCTGATCCGTGGATTGATCGATGGATGAAGGAGGTGACGGCCCTTGCAGTGTGCGCATGTGATGCCCACTGAAAGTGCGTCGAACCGGTGTGTAACCCAGTCCAGTTATTATGGCTTGGACAGGGCATCCGACATTAGATGTTAGGTGTTGATGTGATGTCTGTTTTGTATTAAGCTCGTACATTCGGCACCCCTTTATCACGGGGATATGAGTAGCGACAAGTGTTGCCAAGATGGTGACTTCAGGCTTAGTCGTGTATTATTACCTTGTAAGAACTTTGTGAATAATTAATAAAATGGTTGCATGCATATATGTCCCACTTCTCTACTCCTATAAAAAACCTCAGTTCGTGATGATGGTGTGTCTGCCATCCGTCATTTCTGATCATTAGATCTACATCTAACGACTGTGATGTAAGTTCTGGCTTTTTTGCAACAATATTCCACTTCTCTGCTTTAATTTTTCTACTCCTATAAAAGACTCGGTTGGTGATGATGGTGTGTTTGCCATCCGTCATTTCTTACCACTATATTTGCATCTAACGACTGTGATTAAGCTGTGCTTTTTTGCAATAATATCTCACTTCTCTGCTCCAATTTACAGAAAATCCCTTAGTATCTTGAAACCAACCACATTCCTTCCTTAAGCTGGTGGTGGAGTTCAGGATTTTGAGCCCACGAAGGAGTACCGAACAGGTCAGAAATCGATCCCGGCTGGGATCGCGCCTTTCTTATCACACCAAACAAGATTTTACCCATACAGGGTTTGGATTGAGTGGGATATGTAAATATGGGGTTCAAACTTCAGGGATTTGGAGGCGAGGGTTCATTTACGTCGGCCTCTACAATCTCGGTGTTTATTTTAGACTTCAGTCTTCTGCAGTGGATAGTGTCATTCTGCAGCTCTTTCCTCCTGTGGTGCGCGTGTTCCCCTCCCCTCTATCAACTTCGCAGCTAATCCTGGTGTGCATTACCTGAGCCGTCCGTGAGCACAGTGCGAGTGGGTTCTCTGTTCCTGACTCCTGAGTCGTCCTAAAAGTTACCCAAACGGGAAACGGGAAATCTCTGTATACGGCGGTGGATGTTTGGGGAAAACGGAACTCGATCGCGATGCACGGGGCAGACGTATCCCTTTTTCTACGCTCCAGGGTGATAAGTGACCCAGGCTTTGCAAGAAATGGAGAAAGCCGTACCTACATGCATGCATTCGCGTAGCTCAAGGTCACGTAATACGTGCTGCCGGCTGCCGCCCAGTGGATCACATCACATCACATGCATGCACGGCTATCGGCTGCTACACGCGTTACGCTGTTGATTAACGTCCACAGCTACTGCAGCGGAAATCGTCTTCCCTGTCCCGTCCGTGAACCACCACAGTACCTTTCACGTCTGCCAGCTACCTTGTCCCCGTCACTGTTATAAATCTGCATACACACCCGCGGTATTAATTGCTCCACTGATCGCGACGGCGCTGCAAAACGGAAGCCAAAGTCGAGTGCCCGATCCGGTGCCTGCCCGCCGTGCATTTTATTTAACAGCCCAAATCGATAAGGCAACAGGGCGTCTACTAGGACGACGTGTCAGGTAAGGTAATAAACTAGTAAGAGCATCTACAGCCGGACTTTGTAAATCCAGCCCTTTAAACGCCAGCTGACGAGCCTTAGCCACTTTGCATCCGCCCCTTTCATCTTTTATCCTCTAGATCTATGCAAAGCATGCAAAAGGAATCCTACATACTACATCTACATATTACCCTAACTACTCTTCTTTGTCGGAGATGTCCACGACGACGGTGCCGGGCGCCGGCTGGACGGGCCGGTAGGAGGACTCCAGCTCATCCTCCTCCTGCTCGACCTCATCCATGTAGGCGAACATCTCCGCCTCCTCCGCGGCCTCTTGCGCCTCCATCTCCTGCAGGCGACAACGTGTGGCCTCCGCAGCCGACTCCGACCGGAGGGAATCGAGGATGACCTGCTGCTCCGCCTGCTGCTCCGCCTGCAGATCCCCGTCGCCAGCGTCCCCCACATCCTCCTCCTCCGGCTCATCCTCCTCCTCCTCTAGGAGCTCAAGCCGACGCTATGACGTTAGAAAGGGCTCGCTCCTCACCCGGCGGCGTGGGGTATGGCTACTAGACGACGGGTGGAGTGGAAAGTGGCGGCGCCGACGGACAGGATGAGGAAAATGTGGATGGATGGTTGGGTTTCGGTGCCGCCCGTCGACTTAAATAGCCGAGCAATGCACTACGCGGCCCGCCAGAGCTGCGCCACGCGGCGCCACCAGTCCGATGGAAGAGACGAGTTTCGGACCGCTGGGTTTGAGGGTGTTTCCGGCTGGGACCCCTTTGTCAGTCCGACGTGGCGGCGTGCCCGGGCGAGTCCGGGCGCCTTCATATCCGCCCCATATTTGGGATGGATATGGGGGGTGCCGGTCAGCCCGGACGTTTGAGGGTCGTTTGAGAGGCCCGTCTGGGTCAAAAAACCGTGACCGGACAGTGACCGAGCGGCCAGCCCGGGCGTATGTGATAGAGGCGAAGGTGTCAAGATCTTTCGATGAGATGATAACTATCGATTTGGTGAAGATGACTTTGACAACCCGACTACAAACATGCATGACGTTGTGCCTTAGCAATCGCTAAACCAACTCCGAGAGGTTATTGACCACGCCGGGACACAATCAACCTGACCACGAAGGTCTATTCCTGCAAGCAATCAAAGGACAAGTAAGAATATGATAAAAGCAATCTGAATATTGCGAGTATATATGAAGTACTGATAAAGGTGGGGATCCGTAAGCGGTCTTGGTCTGGTCGTTGGACAGAAACGAAGTACACGAAGTTACAATGTCTAACTTTTAACTAAACAAATCCTGAGGAAAAAGCTACTAGATGGATCTACTTATTTAAGACAGTATAACCGCACCTAAAGCCAGCTCTCTCACGCATTCATTCTCTTGACCGCCGGATTTCTTTGACAGGCTGTTGCTCGTCGTCCGATGCACCTTCCCTGTGGGCAGCTACTCGCAAAACTAAATCCAGGCCCTCTCGTTCACCTATACGTTGTAACATCCGATCCCTGATGAACGGTCATCCAGCATTTCCTCCCATTCCCTTCCCGACCGCTCCTCTCTCGTTCCCCAATCTCTCCTCTCTCGCACTACGTAGAGGTTGCGCCGCCATCGTTGTTGGATCGCCGCCTTCGTCTACGCCTACCCTCTGCTGTCCTCCCTTTCCTGTCTTCCCTAAAGGCACAGCAGGAGCATCTTTTTCTCAAGCCGGCGGCAAGCACCATCCCCAGATCGATGGCACACTAAACCTTTGAAGCATGTGTCCGGTTTTTCAAGCCATATTTGGAGTCTTTGGGAGCGCCGTCGCCAGATTCACTACATCGAGCGCCCAGCCGGAGGTACGTGCAAACATCAGATCGGTTTCAATTGGGGCCTCTCAGTTGGGAAGGACTCAGGGCATGCATCACTTCGGGGGGCTTGAATGGGTATAAGAAAGGTTCGTTCATGTGCAATCACGAATTTACTCTACATCTGATTTCTTTATTTATAGATCCTATGTAAGATGTCTACAGAAGGTGTTGAGTGTATTAGAGACTTCAAGAAATCTGAATCGGAAGTTGTCAAACTTGAGTATACAAGAAGGTGATCAGTGTATTAGAGACCTCAAGAAATCTGAATCGGAAGTTGTCAAACTTGAGTACCGAATGTCGTTGATCCAGATGAGAGTCCTGTAAGTTGTATTTAGTTCATGTGATTTGTTGCCCGAACTCATCCATACACAGACGTCCTGGACTGATTTGATGCGGACCGACGCTCAACTCTTTGTCTATTTGACAGGCGAAACAGATCCGCTATGGTTTGAAGGAATTAATCAATCTTCATTTTCTGGACACACTTATGGACGATGTGTGCCACTTGCCGGCAACGCTTAATGTTGTAGGTGACTCTCTGTTTTCTTCAGTACACAAGCCTCTGTGTGTGTATATATGCTTCCTCACCTGGCACTCTCCCATTGCCCTTTCTACTCTGGCAGCATGGTTCTTGGCTATATTACCCTCTATCTACATGTTTCTTTACTTTATGACCCATTATTCTTGAACGGAATGATTATGGTGTTCTAATATCCCACCAATCCTTATTTTGTGCAGGTGGTGTTCATACTGGCTGCAGCCAATTATTGATTCAGGTAAATCTTGGAGGCAAGTTCTAGCATTTTGATATGGGGAATGTTTTGTTCTTCAATCTCTGAGGGCATTGGACAGGTTATTACTAGCGCATTTGGGGAATTTTCAGTTTTCAATCCCTGATGGATAGCGGTTGTTAATTTTGTTCCAAAATTTTCTATTTGTCGATTTGGTTTTCCAGCATGCTCCAAGTTAAATGGATTAGTGCGGACCCTCAAAAGGAAATGGTTGATCAAGGGGGACGATTACCAAAGCTAGAGTACCAATTCTGATGATGTTTGATCTTGGGAGTGGCTTCTCTTGTAGTGTACGCATCCATATAGAAAAATGGGGAAGTTAACACAACATTTTTTGATCTATGCCTTAAAAAGATCCATTAGGTATATTTCTATATTGGAGGTTATACTGGTTACTGGTTTGCACAATGTTTTCAACTTAAGATATATACTGATATGCAGTTGGTAAATTTTCTAATAATAACTCCCGTGTTTTCGGACAAGGTACTCTAATGACAGGAAATCTAACGGACACAAAGTTGATGAAATCAGGTACTGGAATGTGTTTGTTATTTTCCAGCCAAACAGAAAACATTTGTAGCAGAAAACTTATTTGGAAAATGTTATTTTGAAATGTTTATTGGGGGAAGCTCCCAAGAATGACTTCATGTTCCGGTTCCTTTTTTCTGTTATGTCTTTAGAGCATACACAAAGCTGGCCAGTCGTATATATGTTCTCCAGGAAGCAAAGGTAAAATCTAATTAGAAGAAGGCATGTTTTTAATAAACACCTTGCCACTTTACTAGATTTGCTCTACAGTGTATGGGTTCCCGTGGTCTCTACCGGATGTGTGTATGGATCCTAGGTAAATTTGTTTGCAGTTATCCACTAACCCGGGATACACCAAACAACTTGTTCGCCTCTAGAGGGGGTGTTAACTGTTGAAGTCATTAAAGTAAACTTCACTATCTAGATTGTTGAAGTTGAAATCTGGCCTTACTTCCCGCGTTATAGTTTACATTTCCACTAGAGGATTTCACTTTCATTACCAGTGTTTATGCTTTATTTTAGCATGGCATGGGATATTCCATGTTCATGTATTTTGGTCTACTACATATATCATATTTCCTTCAAATTTCAAAGGAAATAGTTTTATCATCTAAAATTCCACACCTGCAAACTTCTAATCTCTATGCTTGTGAGTGCCAAAGAAACAAAAGTTGTCATTTTATAATTTTGTTGGTTTTCACTTGTCAGCAAGCTACCAATTGAGCATAAAACGGAGATGGAGCTATTGTGCTCTTGTTTCTGACCAAATTGGTGCATAATGCACGATTGAGGTGGTCATGGTGCATGTATTTGTATGTGTAGCCGACACATTGCTACTTAAAGTTTAGTGCTATGACTTGGGAAGTACCGATGGTAATTTGTTATCAGTTTGATTTGTATTTTGTGATTTTGTTTTATTATAGCTTGAATCCTTTAGGTATGGTTCTTTTTAAGATCCAGTTCCGCATGATACATGTTAGCATTGTGCCTATCAGTTTAGTACTGTTCACATTTATTGCAAATATACCATATATGTCTTCCAAGTATCTACAAATAAGGCGCATAACAGGCCCATTGAAAATGGTCAAACTTCCATTCTGCACTCATCTTTGAGAAAGAAACAATAATTTTGCTGAAAAAACAACTCCATGTTTTTGCATAAATTTCTAACATTTCATACTACATTCAAAAAAGAAGGGCGCGGCAACGTGCGCCAGCCATGATCTAGTATAGGAGCAAGGGGTAGCGGCCAAGGAGGTGGAAGAACGTCCCAAGGCAGCCTAAAACCAATCCTAGGTCGTACAAGGATCATGGGTCCAAGTGGAGGTGATGCAACACCTTTGGACTTGTTGTTTGACTCGGATTCTGCTACAGCGTCAGATTGTTTCGTTGATATCTCCATACTCCAGACGAATTTGAAGGTGAATCCAATTGGGTTGGAAAGAGCACAAAATCTAGTTTCCAACAAAAAAGAATCACCCAATTCGGAGTCCGTATGAAAAAGTTGTTGGTGTTTTGAGTCAGGTATGTCTGTGCAGTCCGAATCTGAATCCAGAACGTGAGAGACTTGAACTCTATCTTCTCTTGGCCCAAAAGTGACGTGAGAGAACTTTTTGAATAGACCACAAACTTCTCCTTTTTCCTTATCTTCATATGTGGATTGTAAATGAAAGAACATGCGGTGCCTCCATGTTTGGTTTTGGTAATTGATAACGATCTTTATGGACTAATGGTTGTCTTGAGTTATATTTGAAGGATTTGTCCATAGGCTTTTCTTGAAATCCATGTGTTGATTTCAAGGAGTTTATGAGTTGACCAAGGTGCTATTAAGGAATTACCCAAAGATTGGTCATGTGAGTGTTGACCTTATTGCAAGCATGTCTTGAAGAAGAAGATTGTGTGATCATTCATGATTACCTTCAAGACATCATCCAAATGAAGAGAGTTGAAAAGATTCAAGGTTGATCAAGACTAAGTCAAGAGTGAATCAAGTTGATCAACTCACAAAGCGTAGAAGATGTACCGAGAGGGATCAAGTGATCCCATGGTATGGTAAGCATTGTCCATTGCACTTTGTGTACTAACCCATGGTCTATGTGAGAGTTCTATGTGGGGTTAGGTACGTGTCCATGGGCTTGCATCAAGAGGCAGATATCATACAACCCATGGAAAGGATGACATCAAGTGGTGATCGTCATCAAGATTGCCGTGTGCAAGTTCAAGTGGAGCATCATGAAGAGATCAAGTGCTTGAATCTTGCCATCCATTATGGTGTTAATGGACTTGTGAAGATGTGCCTAAGAGTGGCTCACCCATAGTGGACTATGGGGGAGACATCATCTAATCTTCATCGAGCCAACAGAATCAAGAAAGGTGGTCCAACTTGAGGGAATCAAGATAGTATTCATCTAGCTCAAGTGGAACATGTGCAAGGCAAAGGTTTTCCCTTGATAAGTTTTCTATTTTACCGGTCTCGTGGTGGTAGTTGGGAGACCGAGTTATAGGATCGTTTGCCGTACTATCAAGGGGGCTCTCAAGTTGGTAGCTTGATCGTATCGTTAGTAGAGAGCTCAAACCATTGCATCCTTGCATCATGTTTCTTGGTTCTTGTTGGGTTATCTTTGTGAGTCTTAGAGCTTATGGTCATCTTGATGACAAGCTTGAGTTCATCAAAAACGGAGTTCGCATGCGTCTTCTATGATGTTTTCGGTGTTGGAGTTTTACCGGTCTTATCCGATGAAGGGTTCTCACCATTTTCTTTTGGAACTTTTCTCATTTGCTTATTCTTGACATTTCTATCAATATTCTGTTAGCCCATGTCATTAGCTTTCCAACAAATTTGGTTTCGTTGAATTCGGAGTCCGTTTGCAAAAGTTGTGGCTGTTTTGGTAAAGGCCGCATCGATACTATTGCGACTAGAGCGGATGTAATTTTTTACTAGCGCTCCAGAGCGGTACTACCACGGCTCCTGAGCGGTAGTACCGCTTCAGAGCAGTACTACCGTGGCTCCTAAGCGGTAGTACTGCTCCGGACCAAAATCTCGTGTTTTGCTCAGCGGAAGTAGGCACAGAAGTATTTTTTTAGTATCGCTCGCAAGCAGTAGTACCGCTACCATTTGCGGTAGTACTATGAGGTCGAGCGGTAGTACCATGAGGACGAGTGGTACTACCGCTCCAACGGTTCTTCTGGCCTTTTTGTCTCCTCGCTGTTGTGTTTCGAAGGGGTACTACCGCCCTAGCGGTAGTACCGCTCCTTGGAGCGGTAGTACCGCTCTGTGCGGGCTGTGAGCATAACAGTTGGATTCGGGAGCTCCCATAAAAGGGGGTCTTCTTCCCCATTCATCCTAATTCTTTGAGCTTGTGTTCTTCCCCCATTGTTGTCCTTTTTCGAGCTTGCTAACTCTCAATCCCTCCAATGATTCTTGCTAGTTCTTGAGGGAAAAGAGAGAGGAGATCTAGATCCACGTTTCCACCAATCACTTTCTCCTCTAAGTGAGGGGAACCCCTTGGATCTAGATCTTGGAGTTCTTCGTGATCTTCGTTCATTCTTCCTCTCATTTTCTTCCCTAGCATTAGTTGCTTTGGTGGGATTTGGGAGAGAAGGACTTGGGCACTCCGTGTGCCCTTGTCATTGCATTTGGTGCATCGGTTTGAGTTCTCCACGTGATACGTGGAAGTTACAAGTTGAGAAGCTTATTACTCTTGGGTGCTTGGTGCCCTTGAGCTTGTTTCTCTTGGGTGCTTGGGCGCCCTAGACGGTTGGTGGTGTTCGGAGCTCAATCATTATGGTGTAAAGCTCCGGGCAAGCGTCGGGGTCTCCAATTAGGTTGTGGAGATCCCCCCGAGCAATTTGACGGGTTCCGGTGACCGCCCCCAAGAGTTGCCAAAGTGTACGGGTTCGGTGACCGCCCCCAAGGATTGCCATTTGTACGGGTTCGGTGACCGCCCTCAAGGGTCCCTTAGTGGAATCACGACATCTTGCATTATGCAAGGGCGTGAGGAGATTACGGTGGCCCTAGTGGCTTCTTGGGGAGCATTGTGCCTCCATACCGCTCCAAATGGAGATTAGCATCCGCAAGGGTGTGAACTTCGGGATACATCATCGTCTCCGTGTGCCTCGGTTATCTCTTACCCGAGCCCTTTACTTATGCACTTTACTTTGTGATAGCCATATTGTTCTTGTCATATATCTTGCTATCACATAGTTGCTTATCTTGCTTAGCCTAAGTTGTTGGTGCTCATAGGTGAGCCTAGTTGTTGTAGGTTTTGTGCTTGACAAATTAACCGTTAGTTTTATTTTGCATTTGTTCAAGCCTAAACCGTAATTATTTTAAAACACCTATTCACCCCCCCTCTAGGCGACATCCACGATCTTTCAATTGGTATCAGAGCCTCGTCTCTCTTTGTTAGGCTTAACCGCCTAGAGAGTAAAGATGTCGACTAGGGGATTAGGATTCTTTGACACTCTTAGTTTTGATGGCACAAATTTTGATGTTTGGGTAATTCGCATGCTTAATCTCTTTAGGGTCATGGACCCAAATTTAGAGCGAATTGTAGATATGGGTTTTTCTCCTCCAAAAGATCCCCGAAGATTATCTTTAGAGGATGAGAAAAACTCTTATCTCAATGCTCAAGCTTCTAATGTGCTTTTTGATGCTTTGAGCAATGTAGTTATATTTCAACTCATGCCGTTCCGAGATGCTCATGAGTTGTGGACGAAGCTTCAAGATAAATATGGTGTGTCCAAGATTTGTGGGGATGATTATTCTCCCTCCACCTCCGATCGTATAGTCTTCTAAACTTCTTCTACTTCACCTACATGTGGTTTGCCACAAGGTAATGATATGGTGAGTAGTGTTGGTCATTGCAATGATGATAGTATGCTTATTGTGGATGATCCTTCATCACTATATTGTTGCAATGCTTCTTCTTTGGGATTTAACACTCCGAGCACTCCAAATGTTTCACATGCTTGTGTTGATAGTCCTTGCATATTATGTAGAAATTGCTTGACTAAATCTCATGATGATATGCTTGCTATGTCTTGTTGCCATAATAAAAATGCATCTATTTCCTCGAATTGTTATGCTAACAATGTAGAGGAAATCCAACACTCCATGTAACAAGATGTGGTGTTTAATGGTGCCTCAAGGGATCCTACACCATCATCTATTGCTTTTTGCCTTATGGCTAAGGTGTCAAAGGTATCTCCTACTTTGTACCCCAATATGTCTCTTGATGATGATGTTGATGCTAATGATGATGAGGATAATGATGAAGAGAATGATAATGTTGCCTCCTTAAAAACTAAGGGGGAAATGATTTTTAAAGCTCTTCATAAAAATAAAATTTCTCGTTCCAACTTCATGGAAATAATGTCCATTGCCATTGATGGCAAGAAATACATTGAGGAGTTGGAATCTCATCTAGAGGAGCATGAGGTCACCATTGAGAAAATGAAAGCTCATGGGCGTGATTACGCAAATGAGATCGCGGAGCTATCTCAAGCTCTTGAACATGAACAAACCACCTCCGAATCTCTTGAGAAGAGTTTTGCTCTAGAATTATCTAGAGTGAGGGAATCTCATGATAGAAATCTTGAGGTGGCCAATGATTTCAAAACTAAAAATGCTAAGCTTGAAGTTGCTCATGCTAGACTCCTTGAGGACTTTGAGTACCTCGAAAATGGCTCAAGGGTCATCAAGGGTGAGCTCATCAAACTCACCGAGTCTCATGCTCAACTTGAAGCTTCTTATTTAAAAGAGCTTGCTAAGTTGCCCCCTCCTATTGTTGTTAATGATGATGCTTGTGCTACTAACTCTATTACTTGTGAAGCATCCATTTTGAAGGAGAATGTTGAGCTACAGGCTCAACTTGAGTTGCTATCTAGCAATTATGGGAAATTGGAAGAAAGCCATGAAAAGCTCTCAAGATCTCATGACGATCTTCTAGTATCCCATAATGTGCTAAAGATAGCTCATGAGGTCATGATTGCTAAGGTAACATCTAGTGAGCCTCATGTTGATACTAGCACCACTTCTAGTCAAAATACTATATTGCCATGTGCTAGTCCTTGTAATTCATCTACTCACAATGTTGGTACATCTTGTGATGAATTGCTTTCCTTGCCTTGTTGCTCTAACGATGAAGCTTATACTTCCTCTAGTACTTGTGTTGAGACTAACCATGTAGAAATCAAAGAGCTCAAGGCCCAAGTCACTTCTTTGAAGAAAGACTTGGAAAAGAGTCATGAAGGAAAATCCACACTCAACAATATCTTGAGTGTGCAAAAATCCCCCAATGACAAAGATGGACTTGGATTCAACTCCAATAAGAAGAAGAAGAAGTCCAAGAGCAACAAGAAGAAGGGCCAAAAACAAGTCAAGAATTCGGCCAAGATTATTTGCTTCAAGTGCAAAATTGAAGGGCATCATGTTAGATATTGCTCATTGAAGAAGAATGCCATTGGTAACAAGCAACAAGGGAAGAGGCCACAAGTTCAATCTCATGCTCAACCTCAAGTTGAAGAAAGGCCACTTCCCAAGAAGACTCAAGTTAATGCCTCTCTTGTTGAGAAATCAAGTGAGAAGAAAATGAAGAGTAGACGTTGCTACTTATGTCGTGAGAAAGGTCACCTCGCTTCTTCATGCACTAGTGATAACTTATCCAACCCAATTATTATTAATGATATCTATTCTCTTGGGAAGGATAAGGTTGGCAATGTGTTTGCCAAGTTTGTTTGTACTCAAAGTGGTGTCAAGAAAAGAACCATTTGGGTTGCCAAGCCTATTGTGACTAACCTCTTAGGACCCAACTTGGTTGGGGACCAACAAGCTCAAACTTGATCAATAGGTGTTGTTGGAGGGCATTGGAGACTTGGCTACATTATGAAGAATTAAGGGGACTTCATCATTCTTATTGTCTCAAGCCAAGTCAATTGGATTATCAAGTTTCTATCTTATATCCAATGTGTCTCCTTGCGGTAACTTGTACTTAAATTGTTTACATTGGAAGTTACTTTCCCCCATGCATGTGTTGGTTTTGTTCCTTGCATGTGTTTGTATATGTTGTGCTTCCAACTTGCTTATCTTGAGCAATCAAGTATGTGTGTGTTGGTTTGCACATCATGTACGTGGGTGTCGTGCGTTGAGCCTTTTTGCTTCTTGTGTGTATCCTAGTTCGCTCGTGAGAGAGATTAATGGAACATCCCATTTTGGGGGAGTGATGTGCTTTGTGCACCTCACAATCCTATAAATGTGTGTACATGAGGAATACCATCTAGTATTGATATTACAAGATTATCTAGTCGCTAGGTGATATATCTCTCATGAGAAATTCAAATTCTAAAAATTCCATTGATTATCTCGTGTTGGATCCTTTTATTGCCTCTTGTTAGGTTCTTATTGGTATCACATTATGGGGGAGTAATATGCTATGTGCATATTACAAGCCTAGAAAATGTGTACATTTGAGATAGTGTCTCCTAGAATTGATATTGTAAATTATATTGTTCCTAGGTGACATGTTAGCTCTACAAGTGGCAATTTGCTTGTGTTTGTTGTGAAGATGATGTTGGATGTCCTTGTTATCTACCATCGGGATTTATTTTCAAATACTTCTTGTCTCTGACAATTGGTAGTCACTTATGTGTGGTAGAATTTGTTGATCATCTTTACTTTGGTTTGTCTTTATTTGCCTTTTCTCTTGCCAAGGTTTGTGTCAACTCCCGTTGTCTTCCCTACCACTTGTGGATCTTGTTTATTTCTTGTTCCTGTCTAGTGTTTTTTAGATATAGTAAAAGTGATGATCCCATCTTGTGCATTTTGTATTCAAATGCAAATCCTATATAATGCACAACTCGTGGGGGAGCTATCCTATTTTCTTTAGAACACTCTTCTTGTGATCCTTATCAAGTGTGTTTTGGTGGAAGGCAAGCCATTTCTTTTTGGTACTTTGTGCCATCATGAAACTTTGTTAAGAGCTTGGTTTGTTTGGAACCATCCTCTCTTCGGGAGTTTGACATCTTTAGTTTAGTGTATCAATGGATATCTCATTCCTTGATGTATCTTTAATGATATCTTCCAAGTGATGATTTCTCCATTTGGTATCCTTTTCACTTGGCATTTCTTTATCTTTTGGTTTCAGGTTTTGAAAGTCTTGAGCATGCATGTTTACTTCATGTATTTTATTTGGCTTGCTTTCTTTCTTTAGCTCAATATATAGGGGAAACTCCACCTAGTCTCAATTTGGATGAGATGTGCATGAAATTCATTTTCATATCTATATGCACATATTTATGTGGAGTTTGTCTTATGTATTGGTGTTTCTAACTATTTGGTCCCGATGAGTTTGGGTACCGTTTAGTTTGTGTTGTTCTTCTAGGAACATTTGGAGATGCATTGGATTCTCGGCTCACTCACAAGGAAGGTGTCGTCACCATGTGCTCATTGGAGTCAAGCTAGGATGATCAATGAACTACTATCTACCTTCAATTAGTATCTACTACATTCTTCCAATGATGTCTCGGTAACAAGTACCTATTCATGCTTTCCTCTCTTGCATTCAACCTTGTGTAGGTTGCATCTTGGCATGATATTCATTTCATATCTTGTGATTCTTGATTCCTTTCTCAAAGCATCTCAACGATGATCTCATGTTGCTAGTTGTGATGTCTTTGATAGTTGTGTGGTAGGAATTCATCTATATCCAATAAGACCATATCTAGCCATGTGCTATGCTTCCAAGTAAATATCTTATTGGTATATGTATGACTTCCTTTTGGATATCTTGTTCCTTCGTGCTGTAACTATTTCGGGTGTACATCCTTCTTTGTAGATATATATCGTTATGATTTCGTCTACCTAGACCCTTATACACTTGAGAGAAATTACATCTCTAGATGATATCCTTTATTTCACGTCCACCTTGTCTTTTTTTTATTTTTTTATTAGGTGGCTCCGTGAAAGCTTTTGCCTTGAGTGCGCGTCTTCTATCGTTGCATCTTGATGCACTCTTGTGTGGTGAAGATTATTTTCCTCATGCTTATATTTACGAGGCTTTTGCCATCTTAATTGGTATCCCTCGTCTTGATGAGGCTTTCATCTTCTATCTTCACCACGGGTTGTCACAAGTATATGTTCTTTATATGCTTATTAGTAAGCTTGTGAACCCATTTGCTAGTTGCGCGTGGGAATGATAGGCCTTGCACCGTGTGCCTCTTTCTTTCAAGACTTTATTGATGCTTAATGCTCATCCGTACATTAGTCTTCTCAAGTGCATTGCCTTGACTCACACACATCATTTTGGTTGAGCCCATTCTTAAGTTGGCTCTTTTACTTGTTGCTCAACCATGTGTTTGTTGCAAGTACTAGGCTTTGATTCCTATATGCTCACTTGCACTTGTTGTAAGTTTCTATTGATTTTGGGGGAGCTATGATCCTATTTTGTGCACTTTGTATCCAAATACAAATATTCTTATGTGTGCACAAATCACGGGGAGCTTCTCTAGTTTCTTTAGAACACTCCTTTGCCCATATCATAATATCCTTTATTCATGTGGCTCGTAGGATCTTTGGTCTAGTTGTTTCAATTGATATCCTTTGATTGCTTGCTTCAATTGGTATCTTTTGATTTCTTGATTGCTTGTGTCTCTCTTTGTTATGTCCTTGTGGCATATCATTCTTTAGCAATCTTTGTGCCTCAATATAGTTTGTGTTCCTCCAAGTATTTACCGTTGGATATGTGTATTGCATTCCACTTTCTTGTGAAGAAATACACAATTTATGGAGGACCACAATTTATGGCCTTTCACCCATTTTGGCAATCAATGCCAATGGGGGAGAAGTTTCAGAGAGTTTTGTGGAGAAGTTTAGAGAGTTATCTCTTCTTGCTTTGGTTTTGTTCCTTAGCATTTGCATCTCATATGCATGCACTATTGGTTGTTGCATTGCATAGTGAAGCATAATTCCTTATATAAACTCTCTTGAAAGTGATTGTCATCAATTACCAAAATGGGGGAGATTGAAAGAACATGTGGTGCCCTCATGTTTGGTTTTGGTAATTGACGATCTCTATGGACTAATGGTTGTCTTGAGTTATATTTAAAGGATTTGTCCATAGGCTTTTCTTGAAGACCATGTGTTGGTTTCAAGGAGTTTATGAGTTGACCAAGGTGCTATCAAGGAATTACCCAAAGATTGGTCATGTGAGTGTTGACCTTATTGCAAGCATGTCTTGAAGAATAAGATTGTGTGATCATTCATGATTACCTTCAAGACATCATCCAAATGAAGAGAGTTGGAAAGATTCAAGGTTGATCAATACTAAGTCAAGAGTGAATCAAGTTGATCAACTCACAAAGCGTAGAAGATGTATCGAGAGGGATCAAGTGATCCCATGGTATGGTAAGCATTATCCATTGCACTTTGTGTACTAACCCATGGTCTATGTGAGAGTTCTATGTGGGGTTAGGTACGTGTCCATGGGCATGCATCAAGAGGCAGATATCATACAACCCATGGAAAGGATGACATCAAGTGGTGATCGTCATCAAGATTGCCGTGTGCAAGTTCAAGTGGAGCATCACGAAGAGATCAAGTGCTTGAATCTTGCCATCCATTGTGCTATCAATGTACTTGTGAAGATGTGCCTAAGAGTGGCTCAACCATAGTGGACTATGGGGAGCAATCATCTAGTCTTCATCGAGCCAACAGAATGAAGAAAGGTGGTCCAATTTGAGGGAGTCAAGATCGTCTTCATCTAGCTCAAGTGGACCATGTGCAAGGCAAAGGTTTTCCCTTGATAGGTTTTCTATTTTACCAGTCTCATGGTGGTAGTTGGGAGACCGAGTTATAGGATCGTTTGCCGTACTATCAAGGGGGGCTCTCAAGTTGGTAGCTTGATCGTATCATTAGTAGAGAGATCAAACCATTGCATCCTTGCATCATGTTTCTTGGTTCTTGTTGGGTTATATTTGTGAGTCTTAGAGCTTATGGTCATCTTGATGACAAGCTTGAGTTCATCAAAAACGGAGTTCACATGCGTCTTCTATGATGTTTTCGGTGTTGGAGGTTTTACCGGTCTTATTCGATGAAGGGTTCTCACCATTTTCTTTTAGGACTTTTCTCATTTGCTTATTCTTGACATTTCTATCAAGATTGTGTTAGCCCATGTCGTTAGCTTTCCAACAAACTTGGTTTCGTTGAATTCGGAGTCCGTTTGCAAAAGTTGTGGCTGTTTTGGTAAAGGCTGCAGCGGTACTACCGCGACTAGAGCGGATGTAATTCTTTACTACCGCTCCAGAGCGGTACTACCGTGGCTCCTGAGCGGTAGTACCGCTCCAGAGCAGTACTACCGCGGCTCCTAAGCGGTAGTACCGCTCCAGACCAAAATCTCGTGTTTTGCTCAGCGAAAGTAGGCACAGAAGTATTTTTTTAGTACCGCTCGCAAGCAGTAGTACCGCTACCATTTGCAGTAGTACCATGAGGTCGAGCGATAGTACCGTGAGGACGAGCGGTACTACCGCTCCGACGGTTCTTCTGGCCTTTTTGCCTCCTCGCTGTTGTGTTTCGAAGGGGTACTACCGCCCTAGCGGTAGTACCGCTCCTTGGAGCGGTAGTACCGCTCTGTGCAGGCTGTGAGCATAACGGTTGGATTCGGGAGCTCCTATAAAAGGGGATCTTCTTCCCCATTCAACCTAATTCTTTGAGCTCGTGTTCTTTCCCCATTGTTGACCTTCTTTGAGCTTGCTAACTCTCAATCCCTCCAATGATTCTTGCTAGTTCTTGAGGGAAAAGAGAGAGGAGATCTAGATCCACGTTTCCACCAATCACTTTCTCCTCTAAGTGAGGGGAACCCCTTGGATCTAGATCTTGGAGTTCTTCGTGATCTTCTTTCGTTCTTCCTCTCATTTTCTTCCCTAGCATTAGTTTCTTTGGTGGGATTTGGGAGAGAAGGACTTGGGCACTCCGTGTGCCCTTGCCATTGCATTTGGTGCATCGGTTTGAGTTCTCCACGTGATACGTGGAAGTTACAAGTTGAGAAGCTTATTACTCTTGGGTGCTTGGTGCCCTTGAGCTTGTTTCTCTTGTGTGCTTGGGCGCCCTAGACGGTTGGTGGTGTTCGCAGCTCAATCATTATGGTGTAAAGCTTCAGGCAAGCATCGGGGTCTCCAATTAGGTTGTGGAGATCACCCCGAGCAATTTGACGGGTTCCAGTGACCGCCCCCAAGGGTTGCCAAAGTGTACGGGTTCGGTGACCGCCCCCAAGGGTTGCCATTTGTACGGGTTCGGTGGCCTCCCTCAAGAGTCCCTTAGTGGAATCACGGCATCTTGCATTGTGCGAGGGCGTGAGGAGCTTACGGTGGCCCTAGTGGCTTCTTGGGGAGCATTGTGCCTCCACACCGCTCCAAACGGAGATTAGCATCCGCAAGGGTGTGAACTTCGGGATACATCGTCGTCTCCGCGTGCCTCGGTTATCTCTTACCCAAGCCCTTTACTTATGCACTTTACTTTGTGATAGCCATATTGTTCTTGTCATATATCTTGCTATCACATAGTTTCTTATCTTGCTTAGCATAAGTTGTTGGTGCTCATAGGTGAGCCTAGTTGTTGTAGGTTTTGTGCTTGACAAATTAACCGTTAGGTTTATTCCGCATTTGTTCAAGCCTAAACCGTAATTATTTTAAAACGCCTATTCACCCCCCCTCTAGGCGACATCCACGATCTTTCAGTAAAAATGTCCCATACACCTGCAAGTAGACAAAACACAAAAGTGTGTGAAGTATTTTTCTTCTGGATAATATAAATAGATTATTGAATAGTTTGCACTAGAAATCACCTGACAAATATGCATGTATGCAATATTTTTGGTCGTATCCAAGGTAGTCATGTCTTCATCATCCTCCCCTTCTTGAAAACAAATCCGTCCTCGGTGTTGCTTAATCTAAAATGTGGCTAATAAAAGAGACAATGTGTACATGTTGTATATGAATATGTCATCCATTTTTACTTCCCTTTGTTTTTGCACATATTGCACAAGTATGCATGAGTAACTTTCGTAGTTCATAAAATATAAAGCCAAACTATTATCATAAGAAGAAGGCACGAAAATATTGCAACTTAGTTTGCACATATAAGTGAAGCACTTATTCATTTCAAAAGGTTGACAATGCATATCATTAAACCATCCTAACATTGGTGAATAAACATTACTTGCATCATTACATGCTACAACATGCTTAAATAAGCAAACTTGCAATAAGTCATTGTGGACAGAATCATCATCAAGATTAGAGGTCATATCAAAATGATTAAACATTGGTTCTTTCGCATCAACACTTAATTCAATGGGTGCACTCAAAATTGTTGGTATTTTAGTTGTTTGATCACCTGACGCATTCATTACAGTAACACAATTCTCTAAAATAGATGGTGTGTCAAAATCAATAGGTAACTCAACACATGATGTATTCAAGTTAACCAGGCATGCATCATTCTCATGTGAAAGTGGAAGATCAGTACCTTTGTCATTACCTCTTATGATCAATTCAGATGATGTAGGCACTCTCGATGGTGATGTGTCACATGGTGGAGGTGATGTAGTCCTCACAACAACGGATGTGGTTGTCGTAGTATGCCTAGTAGTTGAAGGGACAACCGTATCAACTCTTGGAATGTGCTCCTTGCGACTGTTTTCCATGTGGCCAACACGTCGTTTTATTTTCTGTCCAGCTTTGCAAGCAAGATGGAACAAACGGTCCATAGGATAACACTCTTCATGCATTAGTATTTCCCGAATATCATGGTTTAACCCTCCCCAAAATCTATCCATAAAATCATCTTCAGTTTCCTCTAAAAAGGAGTGCAACAAGGTAGTTTGTAAATCATCATAATATTTTGTTACGGTGTCACTACCTTGTTTTAAATGTTGTAGTTTTTTAATCATGCCACGCGTATAATATACATCAACAAATATATCTCTCATGACAAGTTTTAAATCATCCCAAGTATTAGGCACATAATCAGGGTATAAGCGACAATGTTCACTCCACCAAACAATAGCAAAACTAGTGAATGTACCAACCGCGAGCTTAACTTTTTTATGCTTAGAAAAATTAAGCGAAGCAAATATAGCATTTATTTCGAACTCCCATTCAATGTATAAATCAGGCTTAAAACGACCATTAAAAGGTGGCATGGAAACAAGAACCTGATTGTGTGCATTCTGATGACTTTGTACCTCTTGTGATGGTTGTTGTTTTTTCTTAGGTGGTAGAAAATCTTCCACGATCGATGAAGCCCAAGAACTAACAACTCCGAAACCTGCCATAGTTAGTATAAAACAAGAATCCGAGAATAATGTTCCTATGAACTACTAGGATGTGGTGGTAAAACGCTCACAGTATAGCAAATATCAATATCTTACAAGTTCTTACCATGCAACAGGTGGTGACAGGCAACCAGCGGTGTCAAATAACTCTGAAGATTGAGTAAAGCGATTGCCAGTGGAGCATACGTATACACGGTGTAGAAATATGTGGAGCTGGGTTGGCTATATATGGTAGCAAAAGATTAGCAAAAATCAATTCAGAGATGCAATGTTGAATAAACGCTCAACGACGGTACTGTGCTGGTCCTAGGCAAGATCGGAGTAGAGACGCGAGCCTAGAACACTAATGAGGTCACGACATAGCACAACTACCATCAATGAAGAATAAGTAGCTCTAGACAGCAAGATATAAGTGAAGATCACAACGGCAGTAAAGATAATGATGAAAAACAACTGCCAAACAGGATATATAACAACTCTCTCTCCAACTTTCCTCTTGAAAAGTTTGCTACTAACTCAAGCTTTCCAATGCAAAAAGAATCACTCAATTTTGAATTGATATGAGGAGTCAAAGAATTCTAAAACTGGCCTGAAAAACTGAAACAAGCTGTGTTCGCGAACTTCGGAGGGCAAAAATACCTATTTAGAAGCCGATTTTGAGGTGCCAAATATTGCACTGGCTTTTGAAACTATTTAGATGCGGCTCGTCACTAGCTTTAATTTGAGTACTTGCGGAGTCAAAACGGACTTCGTATGAGGAAGTTATGCCTGTTTTACTGAACAGTGCACAAAACAGATTCCAATCCGAATTCAACTACGAGATTGAGTCTAGATAGATCTGAATATTGTTTTTTTCTTCTCTTTTTTTCCTCACACTTTTTTTTCTTTTTCTTTCTTTTTTTCTTTCTTTTTTTTTCTTTTTTTTCTCTATCTTTTTTTTCTCCCTCTTTCCAAGACAAACTAGATAAGGTGCAGATTGGATCAGGCGAAGATGTGAATGACCTCAACTATGATTATGACAATGAACAGTGCATATCACGTGGTGGAAATTGATGGATGGGATGGTGGATAGCAGAAGAGATAATGATGCAGCAGCGGCGTGACTAATGTGAATAGAACTCGAAACTCTAAAGGAACTAGACACTAAGACCAGCAACTCGACACGGCGATGCAACCGATAATTCAATAATGCAAACAATGAAAAGAAAATTGCAAAGGCTCAGACTGGCTTGGACAAAGGATGAATAGATCTAACTTTTTTTGTGGCTTTTTCTTGGACAATAGGTAAGAAAATAAATCTAATCTAGGGAAAACTGGAAATTCTCACCGAGCAACCTGAAAACTGATACCACTTGATAGAGGCGAAGGTGTCCCGATCTTTTGATGAGATGATAACTATCGATTTGGTGAAGATGACTTTGACGATCCGACTACAAAAACCAACTCCGAGAGGTTATTGACCACGCCGGAGCACAATCAACTTACCACGAAGGTCTATTCCTGCAAGCAATCAAAGAACAAGCAAGAATATGATAAAAGCAATCTGAATATTGCGAGTATATATGAAGTATTGATAAAGGTGGGGATCTGTAAGCGGTCTTGGTCTGGTCGTTGGACACAAACGAAGTACACGAAGTTGCAATGGCTAACTTTTAACTAAACAAATCCCGAGGAAAAAGCTACTACAAGGATCTACTTATATAGGAGCAAGGGGTGGCGGCCAACGAGGTGGGAGAACGTCCCAAGGCAGCCTAAAACCAACCCTAGGTCGTACAAGGCTCATGGGCCCAAGTGAAGGTGATGCAACACCTTTGGACTTGTTGTTTGACTCGGATTCTGCTACATCGTCAGATTGTTTCGTCGATATCTCCATGCTCCGAACGAATTTAAAGGTGAATCCAATGGAAAGAGCACGAAATCTAGTTTCCAACGAAAAAAGAATCACCCAATTTGGAGTCCGTATGAAAAAGTTGTTGGTGTTTTGAGTCAGGTATGTCTGTGCAGTCCGAATCTAATCCAGAACGTGAGAGACTTGGACTCTATCTTCTCTTGGCCCAAAAGTGACGTGAGAGAACTTTTTGAACAGACCACAAACCTCTCCTTTTGCCTTATCTTCATATGTGGATTATAAAAATATCTCATACACCTGCAATTAGACAAACACAAAAGTGTGTGAAATATTTTTGTTCTGGATAATATAAATAGATTATTGAATAATTTGCACTAGAAATCACCTGACAAATATGCATGTTTGCAATATTTTTAGTCGTATCCAAGGTAGTCATGTCCTCATCAGTATGAGGCGGGTTTGAGAGGTCCGGTTGTAGATGCTCTAATCCCTTGCTTCGCACGGTCGATCCGCTCGACGTAAAACCCGTGGCAGTGCTAGGGAAAAGCAAACGTTCTTTCCGTAATTGGTCATGCGCGTGTCCTCACCTCGCTTCAGCGGCTAACACCCAACAGCCCCGACCGCAACCGCGCGCCCGAAACAAACACCACCTGCCCACTCCAGTATGTATATATCACCATGTTTACGTGGGGCTAAATTTCGTGTTTTGACATTTTTTCAAAAGTTAATTGAGATTTGACCCCAGTTTTATTAAAAAATTCGGGATCTGATCCTTTTGTTACCGCCAGGGTCCATGATGATAAGGTGTAAAAGCCTATCGCCAAGGATCTTGGTGGTAGGAAACACCCCTACCGCCAGCTTATTTGGCGGTAGGCTGTACACAATCCTATCGCTAAGGTGCACGGTGATAAGTGCGTACATGCACTCTGTTTCGTATTTAGAAAAAAAATTCGGTACGGTGTGCAACCCTACCGTCAGGGACCTTGTTAGTAGGTTGTTATACCCTACCGTCATGAACCGCCGGATGGTTAGAGAAATGTCAGATCTCGAAATTTTTAGAAAGCAGGGTGATCAAAAGCAGGGTGATCAAGTTTCGTAAAAGAGTAGAACCACGAAATTTAGCCCCATGTGGCGTTGCTCGCTCCCACTCCAGCGCCAAGTTGGAGCTGGAAGATTTTCCGTGCGTGCGGTGTGAGGATGAACGGATGATGATAGAGGGACTCACTGACTGGACGTATTGTTGGACGGTATAGTAGGACCTCCAACGCCGACCGGCCGGAGTTAAGTGCCTTGCCTTTTTTTTTTGCGGGTGGAGTGCCTTGCCTTCCCTGTCAGCGTTGCCGATTGGGCTCCTGCTAAGCTTCATCAAGTGTGAAAGGGCCCGGTGAGTAAGGAGGGGTTGCATCATGGTTCGGTACAACGGCTCCAATCAAATCATAAGCGTATCACCAGGTTTTAAAAATCGAGCAAGAAGCTGGACTTATGGGGCCCGGTCCCCACGACTTGATTATTCAAAGACGTGCAGTTTCCATCTCCTCACATGACAATAGAGAGTCACGTTTTTGTGCAAGCAAAGTTGTTCATGTACACACGACTACACGTAATGGAGTAGCTGAAGCTTAAAAAATGCACCTTCCCAAACATGTGCAAACACCCCAAAACTGCAAAAGCGGCATCCGTGAACAAAGTAGAGCATGCGCTCGAGTACACTTATCAAGAAAATCCTGGCTAACATGGAAAGAAGTCCAATAGTAATTCCAGTTAATTAAAAAAATAGAAACTAAAACTTTGGTATCTAAAAGTAAAAAAAAAAGGACTATGGGAGTACAAGAATGGATCATCAGAAAATCCTGGCTAACATGGAAAGAAGTCCAATAGTAATTTCAGTTAATTGAAAAAATAGAAACTAAAACTTTGGTATCTAAAAGTAAAAAAAAGGACTA
>NC_041383.1:539468956-539470652 GCF_002162155.2 Triticum dicoccoides | reverse complement strand
AAACCCGGCCAAACATGCCCTTTGCTATGCCTCCCGGACCGATCATCATACGAAAAGAAATGTAAAAAAATATTTACCATGTTGTAGGTAAAAATAGACCGTAACAGGACAAATTTTAAAAAATATGTTTCCTAAAATCCTGTCAAGATTTGAAAAGATTGTAATAGCCACATGGCAAATTAAGGGGATATTGTTTTCTGAGGAACATGTCAAATTTTGAAAAAAATGATATTAGTCATCACATAGCAAGATTTACCAAAAAACCATTTCCACAATATAACGACTAAAAAGAGATTAAAGAAGAGTTGTGAAGTGATCACATAATTTAGCATGGTATGTTCAACAAATTTGCCATGGCGTGTTCAAACCATTTTTCCTGGTAATAAAAAAATACCGTGGTTTGTTCAATAAACATTCCATGCTTTGTGCAATAAAATTTCCATGGTCCAAGATAATTTACTAAAAAATAATTTGCAATGGTATATTCAAAAAACAACTGTCGTGGTACCTGCAAAATAAATTGGCCATGGTACAAACATAATTTTCTCGCTCGTGGTATATGCAATAAATTTTTCGAACCCCGCCCCCCACCACCCCCCAAAAGAAAGATGCATACGCATGAAGAAATGGTATGCTATTGTACGAAAACACATAAATAAAACAAATTTGGCATAGTCCAGGGTAGAACAATCGAAAAACAAGTCTTAAGTTACCATGAAAAAGAACTTAGGATGTCGTTAAGTGAAGAAGAAAACGTAAAAAAAATGACATGTTGTCGTAACTTTGCCAACATGTATTTGAAGAAGTTATCGAGCAGGTTCAAGCTAGCTAGTTATATTATCACCACATCAAGGTTTCGTGGTCCTAAAACAAGTTTTCATGATTTTACTCTTACAAATGCCACACCCAAAACACAAATTTGATCTCTATTTTTGTTTCAAAAATTACCATGTGACCAATAAAAATCTGTTTTAAAAGTGACATATGTGAGTAGGCAAAAACCACTATTGTGCCAAGCAATTTTTCAAAAACTTGTCATGTCACTTTAAAAAATTGCCATGTTTGCTGCGAACATTTTCTCTTCATTTTGTCATTAACTAGTACTAAAAAATTAAGAAAATTGGCATGTTTCTAAACAAGAGTGCAAACATTGTAGAGAAAATCAGGGATATACATGGAAATAAGTAGATTTATTTTGCCAAGTGATAAAGTAGGAACATTCTTTTTAGAATTCTCGTGGTTTTGGAAAACAAGATTCCTATTTGCCATGTGAGCACTAATAAAATTGCCATTATTTAGGACACATATAATTTTGCCAGGTGAAATGAACCAAAATTATGTACATTTGCCATGTAATGGGAAACAAAACAAAAACTAAAAGCGTCATGCGAAAGAAAGCATGTTCTTACTTTGCCATGAGTCATATTGGAAAACTCCAAGCACTTGCCATGTGAGCATTATAGAAGCAATTCTCTGAAAACTAGGTGATTCCCCCCGCGTTGCTGCAGGATTTTAAAGATTGATTTTGGATAAATTTTGTACGAATGAAATGACCTAAATCAAAGGCTATGATTTTTAAGAAGTAATTGTGTGAATAAAGAGTATGCATGTATGTAGGACCATCGAAAATGGAACAATTAAATTGGGGTATGCATGTGCTACGAAGTAGTTTTAGTGGATGATGACGTGACACATT
>NC_041383.1:539359099-539468732 GCF_002162155.2 Triticum dicoccoides | reverse complement strand
ATGCACATCGTGGAGGCGCTCCTGCTCGTGCTCCATGGCGAACCAGATCTCCTAGTTGGGGGAGTCGGCCGCGTAAGCAGGGTGGCGTCGCTGCTCCGGCGTCAGCAACTCGCGTCGCCTACGAACCTCCTCAGCGTGTGCGCGCACTGACATGGCCATCGTCGGCACGGGATGCGGTGAGGATCCAAATGCCAACCATGCGGCAGGTTGACATCTGAATAGATCGAACGGAAAGAATAGCTTTGAGGTGGTTTCATACCCTACAAACAATTTCGTCTTGTGTTCTCCGCTATATAGGAACTTTCAGTGATTCTTCATCGCACTTTGAGGGATGGTTATATGATCCAAATATGTTAGCATTGTTGAGAGATTGCACTAGTGAAAGTATGCACCCTAGGCCTCATTTTCCATCATTGCAATACTGTTTGTGCTCCGTTTTTCTATTTACTACCTTGCTGTTTTTTATTGTTCGCACTAAAAAAACTCATATCTACTATCCATACTACACTTCTATCACCATCTCTTTGCCGAACTAGTGCATTTGTACAATTTGCCATTGTATTGGGTGTGTTGGGGACACAAGAGATTTCTTGTATTTGATTACCCTCACACGGATTGATAAACCTTAGGTCATCCACTTGAGGGAAAATTGCTACTGTCCTACAAAACTGTGCGCTTGGAGGCCCAACCTATGTCTACAAGAATCAAGTTGCATAGTAGACATCAAGCTCTTTTCTGGCGCCGTTGCCGGGGAGGTGAGTGCATGAAGGTATATCTTTATATCTTGCAAGAGAATCTTTTAGTTTCTTGTTTTGTCACTAGTTTGATTTATAAAGAAAACTACAAAAAATGGAGTTGAGGTTGCATCATATTATTGATCATCTTTATAATATCTTTCTTGAAAATGATGGTTCGGAAAATTGTGCTCAATTATTAGAAGAATAATTCTATAAAATGTTTGGCATAAAATATTTGAATGATATGCAAAGCCATAAGCTTGGGGATGCTATGTTTGATGAAGATGATATTTTTAGTCCCCCGAGTTCTGATGAGAAAATCTGTTATGATGAAAGCATGCCTCCTATCTATGATGATAATGGTGATGACATGTATGCTATATTGAATAATGATAACCATGAAGCTTTTCATCATGATTTTAATTTCCAATCACATGATAGTTACTGTGTTGAGTTTGCTCCCACTACTATGAATGAGAATAAATTTGCTTATGTGGAGAGTAATAAAATTTCTATACTTGTGGATAATTGAAAGAATGCTTTATGTGATGGCTATATTGTTGAATTCATTCATGATGCTACTGAAAATTACTATGAGGGAGGAACTTATGCTTGTAGGAATTGCAATAATATCAAGTTTCCTCTCTATGTGTTGAAAATCTTGAAGTTTTGCTTGTTTTGCCTTCCTATGCTAGTTGACTCTTGTTCCCATAAATTGTTTAATCACAAAATCCCTATGCATAGGAAGTGGGTTAGACTTAAATGTGCTTGGCATGTGATTCATGATGCTCTTCTTATGTTTCAGATCTTATCCTTTATGAGAGCATCATTGAAATCATCATGCCTAGCTAAAAGGCATTAAAGAAAAGCGCTTGTTGGGAGACAACCAACACTTTAACCTACTATTTTTGTGTGTTCACATGATTATTCTACTGTAGTAATCATGTTTTATTGTCTTTGCTTCAATAAAGTCCCAAGTAAAGCCTTTGGGATCATGTTGGGTGATGGTTGATTTGATCTTGCTGAAAAACAGAAACTTTTGCTCTCATGAAAATAACTCTCAGTTTTAACAGAAGAGTGATTTTGAGTTGATTCTTTTTGCATAAGATTAATATACAAATTTATCACATGGTACAATTTGTTTCATAATTTTTGGAGTAGCATAAGTATGTTTTGAGTACAGATTACTACAGACTGTTCTGTTTTGACAGATTCTGTTTTCAATGCATAGTTTGCTTGTTTCCTTGTTTCTATGGCTTATATTGCTCAATATAAATTGTGAAAATGATATGACACAGTAGGCATTGTGTGGGAAATATCATGAATCTTGTCTTTTACAGTACCAAAAGTAAAATGGTTTGCTCTTTATCATACTAATCTATTTCACCAAGTTCCGTTAAGTTTTGTGTGTTGAAGTTTTCAAGTTTTGGGTGAAATGTCGATATGAGGAGAATAAGGAGTAACAAGACCCTAATCTTGGGGAAGACCAAGGCACCCCCAAGTTAATATTCAAGGAAGATCCAAGCAACTAAGATCTTTCGTCTGCAACATTATCAGTAACCTCATTTGGAGCTATGTTTTCATTCATCACATGATATGTGTTTTACTTGGAGTGTCATGATACGTCTCCAATGTATCTATAATTTTTGATTATTACATGCTATAATATTATCTATTTTGGATGTTTAATGGGCTTTACTATACACTCTTATATCATTTTTGGTACCAACCTATTAACCGGAGGCCTAGTCCAAATTGCTGTTTTTTTGCCTATTTCAGTGTTTCGCAGAAAAGGAATATCAAACGGAATCCAAACAGAATGAAACCTTCGGGAGAGTTATTTTTGGAACAAACACAATCCAGGAGACTTGGAGTGGACGTCAGGGAAGCAACAAGGTGGCCATGAGGGTCCAGGGCGCGCCCTACCCCCCTGTGCGCACCCCCACCCTCATGGGCCCCTCATGGCTCTCCTGACCAACTTCTTTCACCTATATATACTCATATACCCCGAAAACATCTAGGGGCACAATAGATCGGGAGTTCTGCCGTCGCAAGCCTTTGTAGCCACCAAAAATCAATCGGGACCCTGTTCCGGCACCTTACCGGAGGGGGGATCCATCAACGGTGGCCATCTTCATCATCCCGGCGCTCTCCATGACGAGGAGGGAGTAGTTCATCCTCGGGGCTGAGGGTATGTACCAGTAGCTATGTGTTTGATCTCTCTCTCTCTCTCTCTCTCTCTCTCTCTCGTGTTCTTGATTTGGCACGATCTTGATGTACCGCGAGCTTTGCTATTATAGTTGGATCTTATGATGTTTCTCCCTCTCTACTCTCTTGTAATGGATTGAGTTTTCCCTTTGAAGTTATCTTATCGGATTGAGTCTTTAAGGATTTGAGAACACTTGATGTATGTCTTGCATGTGCTTATCTATGGTGACAATGGGATATTCACGTGATCTACTTGATGTATGTTTTGGTGATCAACTTGCGGGTTCAGTGACCTTGTGAACTTATGCATAGGGGTTGGCACACGTTTTCGTCTTGACTCTCCGGTAGAAACTTTGGGGCACTCTTTGAAGTACTTTGTGTTGGTTGAATAGATGAATCTGAGATTGTGTGATGCATATCGAATAATCATGCCCACGGATACTTGAGGTGACATTGGAGTATCTAGGTGACATTAGGGTTTTGGTTGATTTGTGTCTTAAGGTGTTATTCTAGTACGAACTCTATGATAGATCGAACGGAAAGAATAACTTCGTGTTATTTTACTATGGACTCCTGAATAGATCGATCAGAAAGGATAACTTTGAGGTGGTTTCGTACCCTACAATAATTTCTTCATTTGTTCTCCGCTATTAGTAACTTTGGAGTGACTCTTTGTTGCATGTTGAGGGATAGTTATATGATCCAGTTATGTTATTATTGTTGAGAGAACTTGCACTACTGAAAGTATGAACCTTAGGACTTGTTTCCTAGCATTGCAATATCGTTTACGCTCACTTTTACCACTTGTTACCTTGCTGTTTTTATAATTTCAGATTACAAAAACTTATATCTACTATCCATATTGCACTTGTATCACCATCTCTTCACCGAAATAGTGCATCTGTACAATTTACCATTGTATCGGGTGTGTTGGGGACACAAGAGACTCTTTGTTATTTGGTTGTAGGGTTGTTTTGAGAGAGACCATCTTCAACCTACGCCTCCCACGGATTGATAAACCTTAGGTCATCCAGTTGAGAGAAATTTGCTACTGTCCTACAAACCTCTGCATTTGGAGGCCCAACAACATCTACAAGAACAAGGTTGTGTAGTAGACATCATGCTCTTTTCTGGCACCGTTGCCGGGGAGGTGAGTGCTTAAAGGTATATCTTTAGATCTTGCAATCGAATCTTTTTGTTTCTTGTTTTATCACTAGTTTAGTCTATAAAAGAAAATTACAAAAAAAATGGAATTGAGTTTGCCTCATACGCTTCATCTTTTTAATATATTTCATGAGAATGATGGTAAGAAAAATTGTGCTCAAGTGCTAGAAGAAGAAGTCTATAAAATGTTTGGCACTAAATATGTGAATGATGAGCATGATTTCAATGTTGTTAGTATGAATTCTTTGAATACCCATGATGCTAATGATATGCAAAGCCACAAGCTTGGGGATGTTATGTTTGATGAAGATGATATTTTTTGTCCCCCAAGTTTTGATGAGCAAATTTATTATGATGAAAACATGCCTCCTATTTATGATTATATTGATGAAAGTGGATTTGGAGAGGTCATGACTTTATTTAGTGATGAATCCACTATTTTGGAAGAGGTTCCAATTGATTATGAGAACAAAGTTGCTATCTATGATGATTATTGTGATGACACGTATGCTATAAAGAATAAAGATAACCATGAAACTTGTCATCATGATTTTAATTTTCAATTGGATTATGCTTCGCATGATAGTTATTTTGTTGAGTTTGCTCCCACTACTATTTATGAGAACAAATTTGCTTTTGTGGAGAGTAATAAAATTTGTATGCTTGTAGATCATATGCTTGTAGATCACTATAAATTATTATGAGGGAGGAACATATGCTTGTAGGAATTGGAATAATATCAAGTTTCCTCTCTATGTGCTTAAAGTTTTGAAGTTATGCTTGTTTTGCCTTCCTATGCTAGTTGATTATTGTTCCCATAAGTTGTTTTCTCACAAAACCCTATGCATAGGAAGTGGGTTAGGCTTAAATGTTCTAGTCATATTCTTCATGATGCTCTCTTTATGTTTCAATTCTTATCTTTTATGTGAGCATCATTGAAATTATCATGCCTAGCTAGGGGCGTTAAACGTTAGCGCTTGTTGGGAGGCAACCCAATTTTATTTTTGTTTCTTGCTTTTTGTTCTAATAAATAATTCATCTAGCCTCTTGTTAGATGTGGTTTTATATTTTAATTAGTGTTTGTGCCAAGTAGAACGTTTGGGAAGACTTGGGTGAAGTCTATGCGATCTTGCTGTAAAAAACAGAAACTTTTGTGCTCACGATATTAGCTGCCATTTTTTTACTGGAGAGTGATTTTAGGTTGATTCTTTTTGCATATGATTAATAGACAAATTCCTAAGGTCCACCAATTTATTTCAGAATTGTTGGAGTTACATAAGTATTCGAATGATACATATTACTACAGACTGTTCTGTTTTTGACAGATTTTGTTTTCTACGTGTTGTTTGCTTATTTTGATGAATCTATGAGTAGTATCGGAGGGTATGAACCATAGAGAAGTTGTAATACAGTATATATTACACCAATATGAATTTAGAATGAGTTTACAAAGTACCTAAGTGGTGGTTTTATTTTCTTATACCAACGGAGCTTACGAGTTTTCTGTTGAGTTTTGTGTTGTGAAGTTTTCAAGTTGTGGGTAAAGATTCGATGGACTATGGAATAAATAGTGGAAAGAGCCTAACCTTGGGTATCCCGAAGGCACCCCAAGGTAAGGACAACCAAGAGCCTAAGCTTGGGGATGCCCCGGATGGCATCCCCTCTTTCGTCTTCGTTCATCGGTAACTTTACTTTGAGCTATATTTTTATTCACCATATGATATGTGTTTTGCTTGGAGCGTCATTTTATTTTGTTAGTATTTGCTTGATTTTATTTAGAATAATGTTTTGCATCTATATTTTCAATAAAAATGTCAAGGATAGCCTTTACCATGCTTATTTTGCAAGTATACATGTTGCTGTTTCAAAACAGAAAGTTTACCGCTGTTGCAAAAATTCTCTATAAAAATCAAAGAATGATATAATATTGAAACCTTTTTCATATTGAGCTCTGAAAAATCTTCTACAGTGTACTATTTTTCTCATAATTTTTGTAGTTAGGGAAGTATGATGAATCTTGCATTCTTTACAGATAGTACTGTTTTGGCAGATTGCTGTTATGTTTGCATTGTTTGCATATGTTTGCTTGTTTAATGATTCTATTTGAGGATAGGAGTATTAAATATGCAGAGACATTTAGTATGCAATGTTGAATAATAATTTTAGTAATTTGTTATAGTAGAAAAAGATAAGGTTTTTGCATTGGTTTATACTAACTTATCTCATGAGTTCTTGTTGAGTTTGGTGTGGATGAAGCTTTCGAGATTTAGGAAACCGTGATATGAGAGGAATTAAGGAGACACAAAATCTCAAGATTGGGGATGCCCAAGGCACCCCAAGATAATATTTCAAGAAGTCTCAAGCATCTAAGCTTGGGGATGCCCAGGTAGGCATCCCACATTTCTTCTTCAACAATTATCGGTTAGTATCAGTTGAACCTAAGTTTTTGCTTCTTCACATGATGTGTGCTATCCTTGAAATGTCATTTTGTTCTGTTTGGCTTGCAGTTTGTATAAAATATCAAGATCTGAAATTCTTAAATGTTAGAGAGTCTTCACATAGTTGCATAATTATTCAACTACTCATTGATCTTCACTTATATCTTTTGTAGTAGTTTGTCATTTGCTCTAGTGCTTCACTTATACCTTTTTAGAGCACGGTGGTGGTTTTATTTTATAGAAATTATTGATCTCTCATGCTTCACTTATATTATTTTGAGAGTCTTTTAGAACAGCATGGTAATTTGCTTTGGCTATAAAACTAGTCCTAATATGATGGGAATCCAAGTTGGGTATAATAAAAACTTTCATAAAAAGTGCATTGAATACTATGAGAAGTTTGATACTTGATGATTGTTTTGAGATATGAAGATGGTAATATTAGAGTCGTGCTAGTTGAGTAATTGTGAATTTGAGAAATACTTGTGTTGGAGTTTGCAAGTCCCGTAGCATGCACGTATGGTAACCGTTGTGTAACAAATTTGAAGCATGAGGTATTTCTTTGATTGTCATCCTTTGTGTGGAGGCCGGGATCGCGCGATGGTTAACTCCTACCAACCCTTCCCCTAAGAGCCTGTGTGTAGTGCTTGGTTTTGATGACTTGTAGATTTTTGTAATAAGTATGTGAGTTCTTTATGACTAATGTTGAGTCCATGGATTATACACACTCTCACCTTTCCATCATTGCTAGCATCTTCGGTACCGTGCATTGCTCTTTCTCACCTTGAGAGTTGGTGCAAACTTCGCCGGTGCATCCAAACCCCGTGATATGATACGCTCTATCACACATAAACCTCCTTATATGTTCCTCAAAAGCCACCATACCTACCTATTATGGCATTTCCATAGCCATTCCGAGATATATTGCCATGCAACTTTCCACCATTTCATTTATTATGACACGTTTCATCATTGTCATATTGCCTTGCATGATCATGTAGTTGACATAGTATTTGTGGCAAAGCCACCATGCATAATTTTTCATACATGTCACTCTTGACTCATTGCCCATCTCGGTACACCGCCGGAGGCACTCATATAGAGTCATATTTTGTTCTAGTATCGAGTTGTAATCCATGAGTTGTAAATAAATAGAAGTGTGATGATCATCATTATTAGAGCATTGTCCCTTGAAAAAAGAGAAAGGCCAAATAAAAAAAGGGAAGGCCCAAAAAAAGGGGAGAAAAAAAAGGGGGACAACATTACTATCCTTTTTCCACACTTGTGCTTCAAAGTAGCACCATGACCTTTATGATAGAGAGTCTCTTATTTTGTCACTTTCATATACTAGTGGGAATTTTTCATTATAGAACTTGTCTTGTATATTCCAACAATGGGCTTCCTCAAATGCCCTAGGTCTTCATGAGCAAGCAAGTTGGATGCACACCCACTTAGTTTCTTTTGTTGAGCTTTCATACATTTATAGCTCTAGTGCATCTATTGCATGGCAATCCCTACTCCTTGCATTGACATCAATTGATGGGCATCTCCCTAGCCCGTTGGTTAGCCATGTCAATGTGAGACTTTTTTTTGTCTTCTCCACACAACCCCCATCATCATACTCTATTCCACCTATAGTGTTATATCCATGGCTCACGCTCATGTATTGCGTGAAAGTTGAAAAACTTTGAAAAGGCTAAAGCATGAAACAATTGCTTGGCTGAAACCGAGGTTGTGCATGATTTGGATATTTTGTGTGAGGAAGATGGAGCATAGCAAAACTATATAATTTTGTAGGGATGAACTTTCTTTGGCCATGCTATTTTGAGAAGACATAATTGCTTTGTTAGTATGCTGGAACTATTATTATTTTTATGTCAATATTAAACTTGTGTCTTCAATCTTATGGATCTGAATATTCTTTCCACAATAAAGAAGAATACATTGATAAATATGTTAGGTAGCATTCCACATCAAAAATTCTGTTTTTATCATTTACCTACTCAAGGACGAGCAGGAATTAAGCTTGGGGATGCTTGATACATCTCCAACATATCTATAATTTTTGATTGTTCCATGCTATTATATCATCTGTGTTGGATGTTTAATGGGCTTTACTATACACTCTTATATCATTTTTGGGACTAACCTATTAACCGGAGGCCCAGTCCAAATTGCTGTTTTTTTGCCTATTTCAATGTTTCGTAGAAAAGGAAAATATCAAACGGAGTCCAAATGGAATGAAACCTTCGGGAGAGTTATTTTTGGAACAAACGCAATCCAGGAGACTTGGAGTGGATGTCAAGGAAGCAACGAGGTGGCCATGAGGGTCCAGGGCGCGCCCCCACCCCGTGGGCCCCTCATAGCTCTCCTGACCGACTTCTTTCGCCTATATATACTCATATACCCCGAAAACATCCAGGGGCACAATAGATCGGGAGTACAACCGCCACAAGCCTCTGTAGCCACCAAAAACCAATCGGGACCTTGTTCCGGCACCCTGCCGAAGGGGGGATCCCTCACCGGTGGCCATATTCATCATCCCTACGCTCTCCATGACGAGGAGGGAGTAGTTCACCCTCGGGGCTGAGGGTATGTACCAGTAGCTATGTGTTTGATCTCTCTCTGTTGTGTTCTTGATTTGGCATAATCTTGATGTACCGCGAGCTTTGCTATTATAGTTGGATCTTATGATGTTTCTCCCCCTCTACTCTCTTGTAATGAATTGAGTTTTCCCTTTGAAGTTATCTTATCGGATTGAGTCTTTAAGGATTTCAGAACACTTCATGTATGTCTTGCATGTGCTTATCTGTGGTGACAATGGGATATTCACGTGATCTACCTAATGTACGTTTTGGTGATCAACTTGTGGGTTTAGCGACCTTGTGAACTTATGCATAGGGGTTGGCACACGTTTTCGTCTTGACTCTCCGATAGAAACCTTGGGGCACTCTTTGAAGTACTTTGTGTTGGTTGAATAGACGAATCTGAGATTGTGTGATGCATATCGTATAATCATGCCCACAGATACTTGAGGTGACATTGGAGTATCTAGGTGACATTAGGGTTTTGGTTGATTTGTGTCTTAAGGTGTTATTCTAGTATGAACTCTATGATAGATCGAACGGAAAGAACAGGTTCATGTTATTTTACTATGAACCCTTGAATAGATCGATCAGAAAGGATAACTTTGAGGTGGTTTCGTACCCTACAATAATCTCTTCGTTTGTTCTCTGCTATTAGTGACTTTGGAGTGACTCTTTGTTGCATGTTGAGGGATAGTTATATGATCCAGTTATGTTATTATTGTTGAGAGAACTTGCACTAGTGAAAGTATGAACCTTAGGCCTTGTTTCCTAGCATTGCAATACCGTTTATGCTCACTTTTACCACTTTTTACCTTGCTGTTTTTATAATTTCAGATTACAAAAACCTATATCTACTATCCATATTGCACTTGTATCACCATCTCTTCGCCGAACTAGTGCACCTATACTATTTACCATTGTATTGGGTGTGTTGGGGACACAAGAGACTCTTTGTTATTTGGTTGCAGGGTTGTTTGAGAGATACCATCTTCAACCTATGCCTCCCACGTACTAATAAACCTTAGGTCATCCACTTGAGGGAAATTTGCTACTGTCCTACAAACCTCTGCACTTGAAGGCCCAACAACGTCTACGAGAAGAAGCTTGTGTAGTAGACATCACGTCAATTTATTTTGTTACTACTTGCTTCCTGTTATTTAGAATAATGTTTTTCATCTTTTATTTCAATAAAAATGGCAATGATAGCCTTTGTCATGCTTATTTTGCAAGTATACATGTTGCAGTTTCAAAACAGAAAGTTTACCGCTGTTGCAAAAATTCCCTAGAAAACTCAGAATGTTATAAATTGTTGAAACTTTTTGCAAAATAAGATCTCATAAATTTTATATAGTGTGGTATTTTGTTCAGAATATTTGGGGTTAGGAAAGTATGATGAATCTTGCATTCTTTAGAGACTGTACTGTTTTTGCAGATTGCTGTTATGGTTGCATTGTTTGCATATGTTTGCTTGTTTGATGATTCTATTTGAGGATAGAACTATTAAATACGCAAAGGCGTTTAGTATGCAATTTTGAATAATAATTTTAGTAATTTGCTGCACTAGATATTGACAAGGTTTTGCATTGATTTATACTAACTTATCTCATGAGTTCTTGTTGAGTTTTGTGTGGATGGAATTTCTGAGATTTAGGGAAACCGTGATATGAGAGGAATTAAGGAGACACAAAAGCTCAATATTGGGGATGCCCAAGGCATCCCAAGTTAATATTCCAAGAAGTCTCAAGCATCTATGCTTGGGGATGCCCGGTAGACATCCCACCTTTCTTCTTCAACAATTATCGGTTAGTATCGGTTGAGCCTAAGTTCTTACTTCTTCAAATGATGTGTGCTATTCTTAGAATGCCATTTTATTTTGTTTTTGCTTGCTATTTTAATAAAATACTTAGATCTGAAAGTTTTAAATAAAAGAGAGTCCTCAAATAGCTAACCATTTACATAACTACTCACTTGATCTTCATTTATATCTTTTTGGAGTAGTTTGTCATTTACTCTCGTGTTTCACTTATATCCTATGAGTAATTTGTTGAATAAATTGAATGCCATGAAGTTGAAATTGTATCATGCCTAGTAGTGGCTTCACATTGGGTTTAGAATGTGAAATCTTTTGAAGCTTGACAATCACAATATTGGTCATACAAGCAATTCACGAATAATTAGTATAATGAAGAGAACTTTCACATGCAAGTACACTATCTTGGAAATCTTTTGTGATTGTGAGCCCCCATCAAAATATTATATGCCAAAATTGTTGACATTGGATAAGGAAGACAAAGTAATGATTTATGTTTGTTCATATTCACATAGAAGTTATATTGTCATAGATCCTTCAACATGTGGTGCTTGCCCCCTATCTTTGCTAGCCAAAAATTCCACACCAAGTAGAGATACTACTTGTGCATCCAAAAACCCTTAAACCCAAATCTTATTTTCAAGAGTCCACCATATGTACCTATGGATTGAGCAAGATCCTTCAAGTAAGTTGTCATCGGTGCAATAAGGCAATAAAAAATGCTTCTAAAAATGTTAGATCATTTAGTGTAAGAGAAAATTGAGCGGTGTACGAACTTGTGATGGCAAAGAATAAAAGCGATAGACTGCATAATAAAGGTTGCTATCATAAGGGCAATAAAACGTGATGTTCTTTTGCACTAAGGAGTTGAGAATACAAACATATAAGTGCATGGCAATCTCTGCTTCCCTCTGCGAAGGGCCTATCTTTTACTTTTATGTATTTACTTTCATGCAAGAGTCAAAGTTTTCTCTCTATTCCTTTTTATTTTCTCTTTTGGCAAGCATTATGTGGTGAGGAAAGATCTAGGCACATATATCCAGTTGGATATGGGTAGCATGAGTTATTATTGTTGACCTCACCCAAAGGTGAATACATTGGGAGGCAAAATTATAAGCCCCTATCTTTCTATGTGTCCGGTTGAAACGTTTTGGTCATGTGTAGCGGTGAGTGTTAGCAATCATAGAAGACTATATGATGGTTGAGTATGTGGAGCTCTTACTTAGACTCTGTTGAATAAGTTGAATTGCAATTGCTTGGTGACTGAGAATATAGGTTGTTGAGTTTCAAGAGAATTCATTGTTTGAACCTTAACATGTGAATTGGTTGCTACTTGGTTGTGAGAAGTTTTATAAGAAAGAATTGTTGTTATGATGGTAGGAAAAGTGATTGAAATTGTCATTGATCAAACTTATGCACTTTGCTAGCATTCACACTTCATAAATTATTTCTTTTATCATTTACCTACTCGACGACGAGTAGGAATTAAGCTTGGGGATGCTGATACGTCTCCAACGTATCTATAACTTATGAAGTATTCATGCTAATATATTATCATTCTTGGATGTTTTACAATCATTTATAGCAATTTTGTATCATTTTTTGGACTAACCTATTGACCGAGTGCCTAGTGCCAGTTGCTGTTTTTGCTTGTTTTTTACATCACAGGAAATCAATATCAAACGGAGTCCAAACACCACATAACTCTTTGGAGATTTTTTGTGCCAAAAGAAAGCCAGTGGGCCAAGGAAGCACCCGGGGGCTGCTCGAGGGGAGCAGCACCCACCAGGGCACACCAGGAGGCCCAGGCGCGTCCTGGTGGGTGCTGCCCATCTCGGGCGCCCCCTGAAGATGTGGAATGCTACCTAACATAATTTTCAATGTAATTCTCTTTATTGTGACATGAATGTTCAGATCCAAAAGATTCAAGATAAAAGTTTGATATTGACATAAAAATAGTAATACTTCTTGCATGCTAACCAAGCAGTTTATGTCTTATCAAAATAACATAGCCAAAGAAAGCTTATCCCTACAAAATCATATAGTTTGGCCATGCTTCATTTTTGTCACACAAAATGCTCCCATCATGCACAACCCCGGTTTCAGCCAAGCAATTGGTTCATACTTTTTAACGCGCTTCAGCCTTTTCAACCCTCACGCAATACATGAGCGTAAGCCATGGACATAGCACTATGGGTGGAGTAGAGTATGATGATAGGGATTATTTGATAAAACAAAAAAAAGGAGAAAGTCTCACATTGACGCGGCTAATCAACGGGCTATGGAGATGCCCATCAATTGATGTCAATACAAGGAGTAGGAATTGTCATGCAACGGATGCACTAGAGCTATAAGTGTATGAAAGCTCATCAAAAAGAAACTAAGTGGGTGTGCATCCAACTTGCCTGCTCACGAAGACCTAGGGTATTTTGAGGAAGCCCATCATTGGAATATACAAGCCAAGTTCTATAATGAAAAATTCCCACTGGTATATGAAAGTGACAAAATAAGAAACTCTCTATCATGAAGATCATGGTGCTATCATGGTGCTATTTTGAAGCACAAGTGTGGAAAAATGATAGTAACATTGTCCCTTCTCTCTTTTTCTCTCATTTTATATTTGGGCTTCTTTGGCCTCTCTTTTTTCTCCTTTTTTTATTTCGTCCGGAGTCTCATCCCGACTTGTAGGGGAATCATAGTCTCCATCATCCTTTCCTCACATGGGACAATGCTCTAATAATGGAAATCATCACACTTCTATTTATTTACAACTCAAGAATTACAACTCAATACTTAGGACAAAATATGACTCTATGTGAATGCCTCCGGCGGTGTACCGGGATATGCAATGAATCAAGAGCGACATGTATGAAAGAAATATAAAGGTGGATTTGCCACAAATACGATGTCAACTACATGATCATGCAAAGCAATATGACAATGATGGACCATGTCATAATAAACGGAACGGTGGGAAGTTGCATGGCAATATATCTCGGAATGGCTATGGAAATGCCATAATAGGTAGGTATGGTGGCTGTTTTGAGGAAGATATAAGGAGGTTTATGTGTGATGGAGCGTATCGTATCACGGGGTTTGGATGCACCAGCAAAGTTTGCACCAACTCTCAAGGTGAGAAAGGGCAATGCACGGTACCGTAGAGGCTAGCAAATTGCGGACGGGTAAAAGTGTGTATAATCCATGGACTCACATTAGTCATAAGGAACTCATATACATATTGCAAAAGTTTATTAGCCCTCGAAGCAAAGTACTACTGCGCATGCTCCTAGGGGAAGGGTTGGTAGGAGTTAACCATCGCGCGATCCCGACCTCCACTCATAAGGAAGGCAATCAAAGAACACCCCATGCTTCAAATTTGTCACACAATGTTCACCATACGTGCATGCTATGGGACTTGCCAACTTTAACACAAGTATTTCTCAATTTCATAATTACCCAACTAGCATGACTCTAACATTACCACCTTTATATCTCAAAACAATTATCAAGTATCAAATTTATCATAGTGTTTAATGCACTCCCTATGAAAGTTTTTTATTTTACCCAACTTGGATGCCCATCATATTAGGACTAATTTTATAACCAAAGAAAATTACCATGCTGTTCTAAAAGACTATCAAAATAATATAAGTGAAGCATTAGATATCAATAATTTCTACAAAATAAAACCACCACCGTGCTCTAAAAAGGTATAAGTGAAGCACTAGAGCAAAATTGTCTAGCTCAAAAGATATAAGTGAAGCACATAGAGTATTCTAATAAATTCCGATTCATGTGTGTCTCTCCAAAAGGTGTATACAGCAAGGATGATTGTGATAAACTAAAAAGGAAAGACTCAAATCATACAACATGCTCCAAGCAAAACATATATCATGTGGTGAATAAAAATATAGCCTCAAGTAAAGTTACCGATAGACGAAGACGAAAGAGGGGATGCCTTCCAGGGCATCCCCAAGCTTAGGCTTTTGTTTGTCCTTGAATTTTACCTTGGGGTGCCTTGGGTATCCCCAAGCTTAGGACTTGCCACTCCTTATTCGAAAATCCATCAAATCTTTACCCAAAACTTGAAAACTTCACAACACAAAACTCAACAGAAAATCTCATGAGCTCCGTTAGTGCAAGAAAACAAACCACCACTTTAAGGTATTGTAATGAAATAATTCTTTATTTATATTGATGTTAAACATACTATATTACAACTTCTCTATGGTTCATACCCCCCGATACTAGCCATAGATTCATCAAAATAAGCAAACAACACACGAAAAACAAAATCTGTCAAAAACAGAACAATCTGTAGCAATCTGTAACTCTCGAATAGTTATGGAACCCCAAAATTCTACCAAATTAGGAAGTCCTAGGTAAGTTGTTTATTAATCTTATGCAAAAATAATCAACTGAAAAACACGTTTTTGTGATTTATGAAAACTAATCTCGTGCGCGCAAAAGTTTCTGTTTTTCAGCAAGATCAAATTAACTATCACCGTAGGTTATCCTATAGGTTTTACTTGGCACAAACACTAATTAAAACACAAAAACACATCTAACTAGAGGCTAGATGAATTATTTATTACTAAACAGGAACAAAAATAAAATTGGGTTGCCTCCCAACAAGCGCTATCGTTTAACGCCCCTAGCTAGGCATTGATAATTTTAATGATGCTCACATCAAAGACAAGAATTAAAGCATAAAGAGAGCATCATAGAACACGTCATAAACACATCTAAGTCTAACATACTTCCTATATATAGGCATTTTACAATCAAATAAATTATCATAGCAAGCAAAAATTAGCATATGCAAGGAAGAAGAAAGAGACGATAGCAATCTCAACATGACGAGAGGTAATTTAGTAAGACAGAAATTTCTACAACCATATTTTCCTCTCTCATAATAATTACATGTAGGATCATAGGCAAATTAAACAAAATAGCTATCACATAACATATTCTCAACACGATCCACATGCATGCGAAGTTGGCACTCTTCCAAAATAGTGGGATTATCATTAACTAAAGTCATGACCTCTCCAAACCAACTTTTATTAAAAATACCATAAGATTGAACATTCTCCAAATATGTGGGATCTAAAGTTGACACTCCTACAAACCCACTTTCAATATTATTGCAAACACTATTATCGACCTCATATTCATCATGGCGCTTAAATAAATTTTCAAGATCATAAGAAGAATCACCCCAATCATGATCATTGCAAAAAATAGTAGTCTTAGCAAAACTAGCATCCCCAAGCTTAGGGTTTTGCATATTATTATCACAATTGACATTAAGAGAATTTATAGTAAAATCATTGCAATCATGCTTTTTATTCAAGGAGCTATCGTGAATCTCTTCATAAATTTCCTCATGCAATTTTTAGATTCACGAATTTCAAGCAAAACCTCATAAAGATAATCTAGTGCACTTAAATCACTAGAAATTGGTTCATCATAATTGGATCTCTTAAAAAGATTAGCAAGGGGGTGAGGATCCATAAACTTTTAGCAAGCGAAGATGCAAGAAAAAAGAAGGCACATGGTAACACAAGATCGAACGGAAGGAGGGCGAAGAAAAGGCAAAGGTGAAGTGGGGGAGAGGAAAATGAGAGGCAAATGGAAAATAATGTAATGCGAGGGATAAGAGTTTGTGATGGGTACTTGGTATGTCTTGACTTGTGCGTAGATCTTCCCGTCAACGATGCCAGAAATTGGCGAGTTGTTGAGAGATCAAATCTTGACTTGACTTGGCGTAAGCCTCCCCGGCAACGGTGCCAGAAATCCTTCTTGCTCTTGAGCATGCGTTGGTTTTCCCTTGAAGAGGAAAGGGTGATGCAGCAAAGTAGCGTAAGTATTTCCCTCAGTTTTTGAGAACCAAGGTATCAATCCAGTAGGAGGTTACATGCAAGTTGCCTTGTACCTGCACAAACAAATAAGAACCTTGCAACCAACGCGATAAAGGGGTTGTCAAACCCTTCACGACCACTTGCAAAAGTGAGATCTGATAGAGATAATAAGATAAATATTTTTGGTATTTTTGTTGTATAGATTGAAATGTAAAGATTGCAAAATAGTAAACGAGATGTAATGTAAATAAAAGAGATATAATATGATGGAAAAGAGACCCCGGGGCCATAGGTTTCACTAGTGGCTTCTCTCAAGATAGCATATCTTACGGTGGGTGAACAAATAACTGTCGAGCAATTGATAGAAACGCGCATAGTTATGAGAATATCTAGGCATGATCATGTATATAGGCATCACGTCCGTGACAAGTAGATCGAAACGATTCTGCATCTACTACTATTACTCCACACATTGACCGCTATCCAGCATGCATCTAGAGTGTTAAGTTCATAAGTACAGAGTAAGGCATTAAGCAAGATGACATGATGTAGAGGGATAAACTCAAGCAATATGATATAAACCCCATCTTTTATCCTCGATGGCAACAATAGAATACGTGCCTTGCCGCCCCTGCTGTCACTGGGAAAGGACACCACAAGATTGAACCCAAAGCTAAGCACTTCTCCTATTGCAAGAAAGATCAATCTAGTAGGCCAAACCAAACTGATAATTCGAAGAGACTTGCAAAGATACCAAATCATACATATAAGAATTCAGAGAAGAATCAAATATTGTTCATAGATAATCTTGATCATAAACCCACAATTCATCGGATCTCGACAATCACACCGCAAAAAGTATTACATCGAATAAATCTCCAAGAAGATCGAGGAGAATTTTGTATTGAGAATCAAAGATAGAGAAGAATTCATCTAGCTAATAACTATGGACCCGAAGGTCTGTGGTAAACTACTCACACATTATCGGAGAGGCTATGGTGTTGATGTAGAAGCCCTCCATGATCGATTCCCCCTCCGGCGGAGCACCGAAAAAGGCCCCAAGATGGGATCTCACAGGTACAGAAGGTTGCGGCGGCGGAAATAGGGTTTCGTGGTGCTCCTGGATGTTTTCGGGGTATATGAGTATATATAGGCGAAAGAAGTAGGTTGGTGGAGCCATGAGGGGCCCACGAGGGTGGGGGCCGCGCCTACCCCCCTGGGCCCGCCCTCCTACCTCTTGGCCGCCTCGTTGCTTCCTTGACGTCCACTCCAAGTCTCCTGGATTGCGTTTGTTCCAAAAACGATTCTCCCGAAGGTTTCATTCTGTTTGGACTCCGTTTGATATCCCTTTTCTGCGAAACACTGAAATAGGCAAAAAAACAGCAATTTGCACTGGGCCTCCGGTTAATAGGTTAGTCCCAAAAATAATATAAAAGTGCATAATAAAGCCCATTAAACATCCAAAAACACATAATATAATAGCATGGAACAATCAAAAATTATAGATACGTTGAAGATGTATCATTCCGCCGCCGCAAGGCCTTTGTATCCACGAGATCTAATCTAGACCCCGTTCCGGCACCCTGCCGGAGGGGGGAATCATCACCGTTGGCCATCTTCATCATCCCGGCAGCCACCATGACGAGGAGGGAGTAGTCCACCCTCGGGGCTGAGGGTTTGTACCAGTCGATATGTGTTTAATCTCTCTCTCTCTCTCTCTCTCTCTTGTGTTCTTGAGATGTCACGATCTCGATGTATCGCGGGCTTTGTTAATATAGTCGGATCATATGGTGTTTTCCCCTCTCTATCTTGTTGTGATGAATTGAGTTCTTCCCTTTGAGATTTCGTTGTTATCGGATTGAATACTTTTATGGATTTGAGAACACTTGATATTTGTCTTGCAATTGAATACTGGTGGTGACAATCGGGTATCGTATTGATTCACTTGATATATGTTTTGGCACTCAACTCGCGGATTCCCGAGGTGACATTGGGGTAATCTTTGCATAGGGGTTGATGCACGTTCTTGTCTTTATTTCTCCAGTAGAACTCTTGGGGCACTATATGAAGTTCTTTGTGTTGGATTGAATATTATAAATCTGAATTTGCTTTGGTGTTATTTTAGTACGAACTCTAGGATAGATCGAACGGAAAGAATATTTTTGTGTTATTTTAGTACAAACTCTTGAATAGATTGAATGAAAAGAATAGCTTTGAGGTGGTTTCGTACCCTACAAACAATTATGTCTTATGTTCTCCGCTAGATAGGAACATTGGAGTGATTCTTCATCGCACTTTGAGCGATGGTTATATGATCCAACTATGTTAGCATTGTTGAGAGATTGCACTAGTGGAAGTATGCACCCTAGGCCTCATTTTCCATCATTGCAATATCGTTTGTGCCCTGTTTTTCTATTTATTATGTTGTTTTTATTGTCTGCACTACAAAAACTCATATCTACTATCCATACTACACTTTTATCACCATCCCTTCGCTGAACTAGTGCACCTATACAATTTTCTATTGTATTGGGTGTGTTGGGGACACAATAAATTTCTTATATTTGATTGCAGGGTTGCTTGAGAGGGACTATCTTAATCCTGCGCCTCCCATAGATTGATAAACCTTAGGTCATCCACTTGAGGGAAAATTGCTACTGTCCTACAAAACTCTGCGCTTGGAGGCCCAACACGTGTCTACAAGAATAAAGTTGCATAGTAGACATCAGTGTCGTTCGGGAAGAGGTTGCGCCAGGGGTGAGCTTGCCCTTGCTAAAAAAACCATGCTGGACACGGACTAAGCGAGCTAAGCAAACTTGGGTTTGCGGTCGCCTGCGAGGTCGAAAGGGTGGCTAGATGTGGACTTGGGAGAGAAGTGGATGATGTCGTCCCTGCCGCATGCTTTCATTAAAAAGGACCACCCACTGCCAGGGGGCCCGAGTTAGGTGGCAGTGTTTAAAACGACCGCTGGCGGTGGTTGGGCAACCGACATGTGGGGCTGCGGCGAACACCGAGGGGACGCGTGCCGTGTCCATTTCGTGTTCATGTCGACGCGAACCAAACACGAATTTGGGCCTGAAATGCGTCCAGACGGACATGAAGCGGACGCGTTTTGGGTTTGGGTTGGCGCGTTGGACCGACGTTTTTGTCTGTTTTGACACAAACGGACATGTGCGGACGAAATGGGTCGGCCCATTGGAGTTGCTCTAAGAGCATCTACAACTAGATATGTCAAATACAACACCTCAAACGCCTGCGGACGTGCCTAGGCGCGTTCGCGGGCAGGGACTGGGTGATGTCGCTTGAACTACGTCGGTATTTCCCCCAAAGAGGAAGGGATGATGCAGTACAACTATGGTAGGTATTTCCCTCAGTCATGAAACCAATGTATCAATTCAGTAGGAGAACCAAGCAACACTATGTAAATGGTACCTGCACACAAATAACAAATACTTGCAACCCGACGTGTAAAAGGGGTTGTCAATCCCTCACGGGTAACAGTGCCAGAATTTGTCAAGTTGACGAGATAAAATTTGTGATAGATTGATAGATGCAAATAATGGCAAATATAATTCAGCGAGGTATTTTTGGGTATTTGATAATATAGATCTGAAAATAAAAGAAAAAACAAATAGCCATATAGTCTGAAAATATATGATGAGAAAATAGATCCGGGGGCAGTAGGTTTCACTAGTGGCTTCTCTCAAGAAATAACACATGGTGGGTAAACAAATTACTGTTGGGCAATTGATAGAAGATCGAATAATTATGACGATATCCATGCAATGATCACTATATAGGCATCACGTCCAAGATTAGTAGACTGACTCCTGCCTGCATCTACTACTATTACTCCACACATCGACCGCTATCCAGCATGCATCTAGTGTATTAAGTTCATGGAGAAACGGAGTAATGCAATAAGAACGATGACATGATGTAGACGAGATCCATTCATGTAGGAATGGCCCCCATCTTATTATCCTTAATAGCAACGATACATGCGTGTCTTGTTGCCTCTTTTGTCACTGGGAAAGAACACCGCACGATCGAACCCATCACAAAGCACCTCTTCACATGGCAAGAAAAATCGATCTAGTTAGCCTAACTAAACCAAAGTTTCGAAGAAGAAATATGAGGCTAGCAAATGAAGGCTAACAAATAGATTGATAAGCGACCAATCATGAAATGAAAACCATCACAAAAGAACATTAAACATAACTAACACCGGATAATGCACCACAAGTAGGATATAACTTCATTGCATAACTACTGACTTAATGTGCATGCATAGGGAATCACAAACCTTAAGACAAATATTCTTACTAAAGCATAATTACTTACGACGTCGCTTGAACTACGTCGGTATTTCCCCAAGGAGGAAGGGATGATGCAACACAGCTACGGTAGGTATTTCCCTCAATTATGAAACCAAGATTATCGAACAAGTAGGAGAACCAAGCAACACTATGTAAACGGTACCTGCACACAAAGAACAAATACTTGCAACCCAACGTGAAAAAGGGGTTCTCAATCCCCTCGGTTAACAGTGCCAGAAATTGTCAAGCTGAGGGGATAAAAATTGTGGTAGATTGATAGATGCAAATAACGGCAAATAAAACTCAGCGAGGTATTTTTGGGTTTTTGATAATATACATATGAAAATAAAGGACGCAAATAAAGAAAAAGACAAATAGCAATATATATCTGCAAATATATGACGGGAAAATAGACCCCAGGGCCGTAGATTTCACTAGTGGCTTCTGTCAAGAAATAGCACATGGTGGGTAAACAAATTACTATTGGGCAATTGATAGAACATCGAATAATTATGACTATATCCAGGCAATGATCATCATATAGGCATCACGTCCAAGATTAGTAGACCGACTCCTACGTGCATCCACTACTATTACTCCACACACCGACCGCTATCCAGCATGCATCTAGTGTATTAAGTTCATGGAAAAACGAAGTAATGCAATAAGAACGATGACATGATGTAGTCGAGGTCTATTCAGGTAGGAATAGCCCCCATCTTGTTATCCTTAATAGCAACAATACATGCGTGTCTTGCTACCCCTTCTGTCACCGGGAAAGAACACCGCACGATCGAACCCATCACAAAGCACCTCTTCCCATGGAAAGAAAAAATGATTTAGTTGGCCTAACTAAACCAAAGATACGAAGAAGAAATACGAGGCTATAATTAATCATGCATATAATGAAGGAAATATGCCCTAGAGTCAATAATAAAGTTGCTATTTTACATTTCCTTTCATGATAAAGGTGTATTATTCATGCTAGAATTGTATTGATCAGAAACTTAAATACATGTGTGAATACATAAACAAATACTGTGTCCCTAGTAAGCCTCTACTAGACTAGCTTGTTGATCAATGATGGTTAAGGTTTCCTAACCATAGACATGTGTTGTCATTTGATAACGGGATCACATCATTAGAAGAATGATGTGATGGACAAGACTTGTCCGTTAGCTTAGCATAATGATCGTTCAGTTTATTGCTATTGCTTTCTTCATGTCAAATACATATTCCTTCGACTATGAGATTATGCAACTCCCGAATACGGGAGGAATGCTTTGTGTGCTATCAAACGTCACAACATAACTGGGTGATCATAAAGATGCTCTACAGATATCTCCGAAGGTGTTTGTTGAGTTGCCATTGATAAAGATTAGTATTTGTCACTCTGAGTATCGTAGAGGTATCTCTGGGCCTATCAGTAATGCACATCATAAGCTTGCAAGCAAATGACTATGGAGTTAGTTACGAGATGATGTATTACAGAACGAGTAAAGAAACTTGCCGATAACGAGATTAAACTAGGTATAGAGATATCGACGATCGAATCTCGGGCAAGTAACATACCGATGGACAAAGGGAATTACGTAAATTGTCATAACAGTTTGACCGATAAAGATCTTCGTAGAATATGTAGGAACCAATATGGGCATCCAGGTTCCTCTATTGGTTATTGACTGAAGAGGTGTGTCGGTCATGTCTACATAGTTCTCGAACCCTTAGGGTCCGCACGCTTAACGTTCGTTGATGATATAGTGTTATATGAGTTATATGATTTGGTCATCAAATGTTGTTCGGAGTCCTAGATGAGATCACAGACATGATGAGGAGTCTCCAAATGGTTGATATGTAAAGATTGATATATAGGACGATGATATTCGGACACCGGAATAGTTTCGGACTACACCGGGTACTCATCGGGTCACCGGAATCGGGCACCCCCGGCAAGTGTATGGGCCTTATGGGCCAAAGAGGGGGACAGACCAGCCCACAAGGGGGCTGGTGCACCCCTTCCCTTGGTTGGCTGACCCTAGGGGAAGGAAAGGGGAGGGGTGGCCCCTCCTGCCTTTCCCTCCTCAGGAGAGAAAGGAAAGAGGGGGGGAGGGCACCTCCTCCTTCCTTCCTCCCGCATTCTAAATAAGGAAGGGGGCGCCACTTTGGGGAAGACCCCAAGTAGGATTCAACCTACTTGGGGGCGCCTCCTGGCTGCTCCCTCCACCCCACCTATATATATGTGGGAGGGGGCGCCTAGCACAAGACACAACATTGTCTTAGCTGTGTGCGGCGCCCCCTCCACCGTTTACACCCCCGGTCATATTTTTGTAGTGCTTAGGCAAAGCCCTACGGAGATAACTTCACCATCACCATCACCGGCCAACTTGGTCTATTTATCTTGCAATGGGAAGAGGTGCTTTGTGATGGGTTCGATTTTACGGTCTTGATCCTAGTGATAGAAGGGGAAACGACACGTATGTATCGTTGCTATTAAGGATAACAAGATGGGGTGTATTTCTACATAAATAGATCTTGTCTACATCATGTCATTGTTCTATTGCATTACTCCGTTTTTCCATGAACTTAATACACTAGATGCATGCTGGATAGCGGTTGATGTGTGGAGTAATAGTAGTAGATGCAAGCAGGAGTCGGTCTACTAATCTTGGACGTCATGCCTATATAATGATCATTGTTAGATATCGTCATGAGTATTTGAAGTTCTATCAATTGCCCAACAATAATTTGTCATTCCATTGTTTGCTATTTTTCTCGAGAGAAGCAACTTGTGAAACCTACGCCCCGGGTCTATTCTTTAATATATTTGCCTTCGTGATCTATTTTTATTTTCTTTTATTTTCAGTTCTATTAAACCGAAAATACAAAAATACATTGCTGCAATTTTTAGTAATTTATTTTATCTTTTGTTCCCACGAGATCTATTTATCCAATCTACTATAGTTTTATCTATCTTTTTACCCATGAGAGATTGACAGCCCCTCTCTTACGTCTGGTTGCAAGTATTTGTTCTTTGAGTGCAGGAGCTATTTATGTGGTGTTGCGTGGTTATCCTACTGGTTCGATAACCTTGTTCTCATCACTGAGAGAAATACATACCATTGTTGTGCTGCATCATCCCTTCCCCTTTGGGGAAATACCGATGTAGTTCAAGCAACCATCAGTGCCCGAGGGCCGCACTGATGACGAGGTCGGCACTGTCGCCATGGCGCTCATGGCGGTCTCGCGGGAGGCCACACGCCACAAGAAGAGCAGCGGCGACGGAGGATCTGGTTCCATAGCGACTTGATCATGTTGCATTTGTGTAGTTTTAAGAGCATTTCCAACAGACGTGCAACGCGCTAAAATAACATTTACAACGTCGAAATAGCAACTTTTTGCGCAGCAGAGCATTGGCTCCAGCTGTCGCTACTAAATATTGTGCCCAAGCCGCTCTAGCAGGCGCTGCAAAAAATGGTGCGGGCGCCCAGCACAAACAACATTTGACACTCAAACAAAACCAAGAAGACCAAGCACATGAAAAATAAATCAATAACAAGTAGTTCAATTTTATTACAACTCAAACGAATAGTTTATCTTTCAATACAATAAATATTTCAACAATACAACATCAAACATACAAATCACTAGTTTGGTTGGCCATTCCATGCCCACCACTCATCGATTAGATCCTTCTGAAGATCATCATGCGTTTCGTCACGTCGAATGGCATGATAGGAGGCAACAAATCGGGCCACCCTCTTAGCCATCTGCCGCACTCACATGGGACGTCCCAAGACCTCATACTCGGAGTAGTCTAAATCTTGCCCACGCTCATTCTAGATGATCATGTTATTCATGATCACACAAGCGTTCATGATGTACCAAAGGATCTTTTGATCCCAAAATCTAGCCTGTCCTCTCACAATAAGAAATTGGGCTTGCAAAATCTCAAAATCTCTCTCCACATCTTTCCTAGCCGCCACCTGAGCATTGTGGAAATAAAGATTTTTCTTACCTTCCGTTTTTTAACAGCTTCACAAATGTTTGCCACTTTAGGTAGATGCCATCCGCAAGATAGTAGCCATAGTTGTATGTATGACCATTTGCTACAAACTGCACCGGTGGCATTTCACCATTTGCAATCCTATTCATGAGTGATGACCGATTAAGAATGTTGATGTCATTCAAATATCCTGACATTCCAAAAAAAAGCATGCCAAATCCAAATCTCCTGATCGACCACTGATTCAAGGATTATAGTGAAACCCTTTTTCTGGCAGTGGAATTGTCCATGCCATGCATTAGGACAGTTCTTCCAACTCCAATGCATGCAATCTATTGAGCCAAGCATACCTGGGAATCCGCGAGCTTTTTCATCTCCAAAATCCTTGCAGCGTCTACAACATTGGGAGCTCTCAAATACTCTAGACCAAACACTTGCACAATTCCCACTACGAAGCGCATGACACACATGATGGCCTGACTGTCAGCCATGGCCAAGTGGTCATCAACTAGATTAGACGGAATACCGTATGCCAACATACACAAAGCCACCGTCACCTTTTTGAAAGGTGCTATGCCCAAGTTCTCCGGCGACATTCCTCCTTTGTTGAAAAAATTGATCATGGCTCGCCAATTTCTTTGCAATGCGTTTGAACAACTCGGTGCTCATCCTAAAACGGTGCTGAAAGTATGACTCGGGGTATACGGGATTATGCACAAAATAGTGCCTCATCAATCTGTTGTCGGCATCGATCTTATCCCCCCAAAATTTCTGACGACGCATAACCGAACTACCGTGCTTTGGCTTTTTATTGACGTGCATAGCTAGGATCATTGCAAGGTCCTCCTCTTGAATATCAAATTTTTCGTCAGAAGAATCATATGACAAACTCATCTATAGTATTGAATTTAAACTAGTCTATAAAACTTCAAACAACATGCACCAACTTCATCTACAAAATGTGAAGTTGAAGCAATACATACCTTGAAAGTGTTTTGTCAAACACCTTGTGGGCGCCGAGCGGCAGTGGATGGCCAGGCGTTGTTCGTTGGAGGAATGCCGCGATCGAGGGGCGGCGGCAACAAGAGGAGGTGGAGGAAGCAGCGGCGACGCGGGGGGATAGGCCGGGCCGGGTCGCCGGAGCAAATGGGGAGGTGCGGGCAGTGGCTGGATCCGGTGGTTGGTGGAAGTCACGCGTGAGTCGTCGTTGTCTAGCGCGCGGGAGCGGGCACAAGAAATAAAGCGGCGCGCGATGCCGTTTTGCTCTGCGGGCTGAACCAACTATAGTGTGTGCGTTTTTTTGCGCGTCCGCTGAAGCTCCCGGAATGGCATCGCGCGCACAAAAGGATGATTTTTCCAGCGCGGTGCTAAAATTGCGCGCCTGTTGAAGATGCTCTAACGTCAAACTGTGAGTTGCAGATTTGATCACGCCATTGCTCTGTACAATCGTACCTCCATCTTTAAATGAACACAGACCCACGATGGATGCCATGCACCCTCAAGAGGCTAAATTTCGTGTTTTGACCCTTTTTGGATACAAATTTAGGATCTGACCCCTGTTAGGAATTTTTTTGGGATTTGATCCTTTTCCTACCGCCAGGGCAGCTGGCGGTAGGGTTATACAGCCTACCGTCAGGGGCACCTGGCGGTAGGGTGCAACGGAGGGGGACGGCCGACGTCTCCACGTGCTGACGTGGATTAGCACCTTACCGCCAGGGACCCTGGCGGTAGGCTGTATAACCCTACCGCCAGCGCACCTGGCGGTAGAGTGTGAAAAGGGTTTCGAGGCAAAACCCTTCTGTAACGAAAAAATCGAGTGACGTGGCGGTAGGGTCAACCTACCGCCATAGGGGCTGGCGGTAGGCTGTCTGATCCTACCGCCAGGGTCCTTGGCGGTAGGGTCTTGCCTATTTCCAAGTTCAATTTCTTTCTTCTTTTTCAAAAACAACAGATCTCAAACTATGATATAGAGTCAAAAACAGCAATGATATAGAGTCAAAATAACATATCTCAAACAATTAAACTTGGGGCATCACATAAACATGTCATACGGAGTTCCACATAAACTTAGTTCAAATAGCAAACTTAGTTCCACATAGCAAACGGAGTCTCACAAATAGCAAACACATAGTTGAAATAGCAAACACATAATTTCACAACCACTAGACTTTTCAACTACAACCAACTATCGAATAGCAGAATTTAAGTCATCCTTCCCCTCTTGTTCTTGGAGGCACGGTCCTCGTTCCTCTTTGAACGAGTCTCTTCAGTGTTTTTGTTGGACCGTCGAGGAACCGGTCTCTGGAAAGGCTCTAGACTCAGCAAATCCTTCTTCTTCGGATTCCTCTTCGGCAGCCCAGGTGCTTGAGATGATTGAGTTGTTGGAGGTCCATAATCTTCATTGTACTCCTCCTCCCTATTGTTCTCATCCTCCTCCTCCATTTCTTCATGTGTGGCCTCCTCCTCCTCCTCCTCCTCCTCAACCAATCTAGATGACAAGGGAGCATGGCTCGATGAGGCGATGTGACCCTGTGTGGCTACAGGCTGATGAACTTCAACCGACCCAGCTCCGGCACACCCAAGCATCCCTACCAGCTTGCGACAATGCTTCACGAACTTCTGCGCTCACAATGAAACAAGGGCATAATAACTATCAAGTTTATGATTGCATGTGAAAAAGATGCATTTGTTCCGAGGAGGCTGAAATTGTACCTTCATCGCCCCCTCATTTTGTCCTCAGATTGTACGCTCCCGGGGGCATCACCTAGTGCATCTGAGGCTTCAAAGATGCATCTGTTCAGCTCACCAGACTGCAACGACATAAGTCAGTCACGATGACGAATACAATAATTTAAATAGAACCTCTCGGTTCAAACTTACCACTTTGTTGATGAGGGGTGCAAACTCCCTAAATCCACTGTGCAGGTCTCTGATGCCGGTCTGGTAGGCCTCTTCCTCGGGGTCATCCCTCTCCAGCTCTCCGATGTCTTCCTTCGTCCACCGAGGCCTGAAACGAAGACGGTGCTTCTGGCCATCATCGTACCACTTCATGTGTCGCTCCACGTAAATATTCCAGTCAGTCACTCTCCTCTCCCCGTCTTTCTTGTACCTCCGTCGGTTCCACTCCGCCACATGAGTTTTATGCTCCTCTCCCCAGTCTGTGACCGACTGATTCTTCTGCCGGCTCATCCTGCAAGGCATCGGCAACAAGAAACATCATAACAAAGTTGACGCAATGAATTCATGGGCACCAAGAAAAATCACGGGCACTCACAAGTGGAGCGTGTGGCCGCCGGTATCGGTGGGCTGGCCAGGTGGGTATGTTGAAAAATCCCAAACTGCGTGGCCACGCGGTGTGGCAAGTGCCACTCGACGGTGTACACACAGATCATGGGCATGATGCACCGCCAGAGACCACAGTCCTCATCGCACATCGGGTTCAGATCAAAGGCCCACTATCGATCATGATACAGCCACCAGTTTACCTATTACATATACGGTGGTAAGTTGCCACTCTCGGTCCAAAGTGGAAACAAAGAGAAAGGTGTTGAGCGAGTTCATATACCTGCCAGTGCGTCAAAGCATCCATCTCGTTGGTGTAGGTCTTGTACGAAGTCTTGTTTAGGCCCGTGTAGAGTTCGACAACGTCCCACTCGTAAGCTATGGTGGGGTTTCGAGTAGCGTCGCCGTCCTAGCTATATGCACCTCATGGGCGTCTTGGCAGCTTCTCCGGACGCCCCACCGGCAGCCTCTCCCACATCCAAATGGAGAAGGCCCAGACAAAGCCACCCATATTGGACTTGTCTCCCGTCCTCTACATTGCGTCGTCAAACTGCAAAAAATCAAATGAGGATCAGATATAACAAAATGTCATGGACATACTTTCGTAGGTAGGCAATTAGATACTCTCTTACCCAACGGTATAGGTAGGTGAGAGATGCGGTCCCCCAACTGTACCCTGCATCCCAGTCGGCTAGGAAGAACTGATATGACCAGTTGACAGAGTTCCCGGATGCGTCTGGAAACACGACCTCCATGAGAAGGTACCACTGGTAGGCCCTTGCGTACCACTCCACAGTCGTCTCATCGGCGTCTTCGGGGCATGTCTTCCGGTGCTCCGAGAGCCAGGGCAACAGCACACCGGATGTACGGTTACCCTTAGCATCGGGGCAGCCGCCGATGAGGGTGGTAACCCTCTCCTTCCAGTTGGTCCTCTCCACTCGCCCGGTTAGTGCATGACCCTCGATTGGCATCGCAGTAATCATCGACCAATCCTCGAGGGTCACCGTCATCTCCCCGCATGGGATATGGAAAGAATGGGTCTCCGGTCGCCACCGGTCAATCAGAGCTGTCAGAGATGCGTGGACAAGCGTCGGCAGTTGACGCTTGAACTGCAACACGAAACCCGACAGCCAGGCTCTTTTGAAGAACGGCGCGTAGCGCTCGTCGTAGTCCATATGCCCATGAACCCCGTGCCCCCTCATGCGCAGTGGCTGGAGCATCTGTCAAAAAGTGAACGCCAAGAGTTAGGAAATTATTTTCATCAATCCGAAAACTTTGATCAATATTTCATTTATATTACTTACCTCTCCGTTCTCTATGAAACGGGCACGATGACCCTTGTCGAATGCGTAGTCAAGCATGCAGTACCGTGGGCCGATGTTGTCCGCAAGAGGTGGCCGCCTTAATAAAATTTCATTAAAAAAACATCATAAGCATAAGCATATCACCATGCATCGTATCAAAATCATATCACCATGCATCATATCACAAAAAAATCCTCCAACAACATCTACTACACATGATGGATCAAATCATATCAACATTACTCATATAAAAAAAATCCTTCCCCTCTTTAATCATATCAACATGCATCATATCACAAAAAAAATCCTCCAACAATAATTTTCAATGTATTATCTCACAACAACATGTTCATATCATCATATCAACATGCATCATCACTCCAACATGCATCATATCATCATATTTTTAAACAAAAAAAAATCCTCCAACATGCATCATATCATCATATTTGTAAACAAAAAAAATCCTCCAACATCTTCATATCATCATATCAACATGCATCATCAACCTACAATCAATTCCTCCCACATGCATTACATCATATTTTTTTTAAAAAAAAATTATGAACTAGGGTTCATCTTAACACTAACACATGAACTATTGATTAGAGTTCATATTCATTACCACTACTTAGTAAAGAACTAAGAACTAGAACTAGAATCAAGCTAAAACAATCTTAGGCCAAAAAAATTTCAATCTAAGTTCAAAAAAAAGAGGGATTTGAAGCAAATAATGCGTCGAATCGGAAGCAAGTTTGCAAAAACTAATTGGATGGATCGGAGGAGCTTACGATTCTCTCTTCGGGGCCATCTCGATCCGCCAAAACGGTGAAGAATCGGTGAAGATCCAAGGGGGGAGTGGAGGAGATGAGAGAGGGAAAGAGGGGCGACTTGGGGGAGAAAATGAGGAACTGTCGACTGGGGGGAGGGGGAGGGGTGGGGAGATGGGCAGGGGCGCGGGGGTTTCGGGCGAAATAACTACCCGAAGCTTACCGCCAGGGCCTCTGGCGGTAGGGTTATACAGCCTACCGCCAGGTGCCCTGGAGGTAGGGTGCGACGGAGGGGGACGGCGGCCGTTTCCGTTAGCTGACGTGAACAAGTACCCTACTGCCAGGGGCCCTGACGGTAGGAAAAAGGGTCAAATCACGAAAAAAATTCTGGACCGGGGTCAAATCCTGAATTTGTATCCAATAAGGGTCAAAACACGAAATTTAGCCCCCTCAAGACCTCTCCACTACAGTGTTGGTTGGTTCGTTGAGCAATGGACACGGGTGGCCCGGCCATGACCTGTCTCGCCGTTGCCCTGGTGGAAATGGAGCATGGAACGTGCGGTAGCAGCAGCCTCGTGAATGCGCCGTGCCAAATGACAGCGCACGCACGCCCGCCCGCCCTACGGCAGGCCAAGTTGCTGCAGCAAGGGAACCATCGGAATGAGTAGCCTAGTTCGGCATTCAACCAACTGCAGTACAGTGCGCGGGCGCCCACCATGTGTTGGGTTTATGCTCGGCGATCCGCACAGATGCCAGACGTACTTGCGATACGCTTTGGGTCACTAGAACGGACGGTGTGGTAGGTCATTCGCTGTGTCACTGGTTATAATGGCTGGTTTAACTGGCTCGGCTCACAAGCACCGCTGGCCAGGCAGGAGAGGAGAGGGGGACCTGCAAATTAAGGCGGGGTTGCAAGAGGACGACGGTGTGCCTACGGGATAGCCGAGCTAGCATTAGCAAACCCAACCTTCACGCAAGCCACGGCCGCCGATCATTAGGAAGAAAAGGTAACGACCGACCGCTGATCATTCGGAAGATCCAACACGCACGCACAGTGCGTGTTGCTCTCTTCCAATTAACACCTCCAAAGTTGGGGGGTAGCGGCACCCAACAAGACACGAATGAATGAATGAATGCCGCCTGATTCGGGCTCGGGTGCGTGCGTACGTAGGCTGATGGGCATGGCTAATCCGGTGAGTAATCAGGCACCGAATCCGTACCAGCGCCAGCCAACGCGTCGCATGCATGCTATGCGTGGTAGCTCAGGCACCGGCACGCTTGGGACGTGGGAGTTGCAACCCCAACTGCTCCTGTCAGTCCCGCTTCTCGCTAGCCCGAACCGGACCAACATTGCACGTCGCCTCTTGCACGGGGCAGTTCAGTTTGCCTCTCTCGCTTTTTTTTACATTAGTACAGACACAAGCGCCGCCAGGGACGAAGCTAGAAAAGATGGGCACTGATGTCAAGCTTTGTCCACTCTAGCATAAACTATAGCGCGCAACATACATAATGTTGGAGTGCGCCATATATAAAGAGAAAATATACAATGATTCAATAATGATATTATTACATTAAAAATGTCATACCATGTACAGGCTGAGCGAAGTCATAAAGCCAAAGGTTAACTTAAAGCACTTCAGTTGTTACTTTCTGAAAAGGATGAACAAAAGAAAATATTATTCACAACAATGTTACGAAAAATTAATATCATTAAGCAAAAATATAAAGTGACATGAGGCTCACATTTTATAACCTCCTTTCTCAAATCTGCCATCTTCTTAAATAGATCAATCACATCATCGTTAGTAATAGTAGAAAATATATCTTTCCCCACATAGCAAATCAATCACTCATTCAGGAACTCGTCACCCATTTTGTTGCGCAAAACACTCTTGACAGTATTCATTGCTGAAAAAAGCATCTCTCCACTGACGTTGTGGCAACCGTCAAAATTTGCACAAATTTTAGAAGTTGATATACCAAAGGAAAAACAAGATGCTTCCTAGTGCCCACCAACACTTTAGAAAGATCATCCATGCCATCCAAATTGGCAAATCTTTGGTCCGCTTGGACATTGTGAATGTATATCCAAAGTTCATGGACAAGATAAATCAATTGTGTTGAACTGAAATCATCATGATAGAACTCAGCTAACTTTAATAAACTCTTCAAGTTAAAAATAGTAAATGAGTTTTTTGGGTTGAAAGAAGCCATGTGAATAAGCAATGAATAATTTACTTCATGAATATTTCATTGAACTCCCTAAGTTGCCGATTAATAATAGAATTAGGACACGCTATTTGGTAATCATGGACGTTTGTTTTATTGGGTCTCTTTTGTTGTGTACATTGGTTCTTGCAGCCTACAAGGTCCTCTACTTAAATATATCCGTCTGATCTCGTGTTACTTCTTAGGATTCTCAGTGTACTGTGATATTCTTTTTGGATCAGCTGGATCAGAAGGGAGATCATCCAAATTTATTTTTTGTTGGAATAGTAGTACTAACGCTCCTTACATGAGTATGATCTTGTCTAAAGTCTAAGCGACCTCGAAGTCCCTGCTGCAGCTAATAGTAGTCGCCGTTTCCACAAAAATCTGTCCATAACCTCCTAGTCGTACATGAGTCAAGGGAGAGAACAGCAAAATTTCTAATTATTCAGTTATGAAATTTAGTCTAAAGGCTAAAGGTAATACACATGCGTGTCACGAGGCATACCTGGGAAGAGTCGATCTAGACTTGGTGGATTAGCACCAGATTATGCCGCAACAATCGGCTGACTAACGTCCACAGATTAGATCAAAATCCCTCTGATTCGTTGGCTCGTCTCTCTATAATTCCACCAGGCAGCACCTGCAAGGAATTATCACATCGGAAGGGGATTGAGGAATTAGGGATTGAGAGGAGGCGATGAGACAAAGAGGGAGGAACTCGTGCGCATACAAGTGTATCTGCGTATAGGAAATTAAGGAATTATTAGGAACGACTGCTTTTGGGCTGTGTGGAACGACCGCATATCTTTTTAGTGACTGTGGGCTTCTACAGTTGGCCTGGAATTAGGTTGTGCTTTGGGCTTCTCCGGCTGGGCTGGGGTCAATCATTTTTTCGGGCTGGGGTCAAAGACAAATCTTATTAACAAGATTACTTCAGGTTACGATCGGCACTGGTGTCAATTGACACCAGTCCTTACACGGGAGCTCCGTCCTTGATACACGCGCATACACTCACCCCTATGAACGCATACACGCAAACCCTACCCCTATGAGCACCTTCGAAAGACTGAGCCGGCATATCATCTTGAGATTTACGAAGTCGCCGTAGGCACCTCATCATCGACGGGAACGTCTCCTCCCACTGAATGCACATCGGCGAAAATCCTGAAATAAATCCAGGAATAAATACGAGCACCAGGATTTGAACCCTGATGGGCTGGGAATACCACAATCCCTCTAACCATCCAACCACAGGTTGGTTCGCCTCTCTCGCTTTTACTTTGTCTAGCTCGCGGGCGCGTCAACGCCAGTGCCTACGCCGCTCTGCCCTGTATGGCTGTATAGTATAGTAGTGCTACCACTAATAAGCTCGAGGCTCTTTCAGTTTCCTCCTGCCGATTTGCGGAGCCAGTCTTGGAAGAGTGGTTCACGGGAGATGATCTGCACAACTGATATAAGGGCATCTCCGAGTCAGACCCTCAAACCTCCTGCAAGTGTTCGGAACGCATTATTCTTCAAACGCAGTTTGACATTCAACGCAGACCCATATTGGTCTGCCGACGCGCCCTGACGTCGGTTTTCTGCAAATCGAAACCAAACGAAGTAAGGCTTCGTGGGAGTCCGGAGGTACACCACCACATACCCTCGGTCTGGATGGCAGAAGGCCGCGCTGCTATTTGACTGGTGCATGTTGCTTTAGCGGAAAGTGATCAAATATCAATGTTGTTTGGGGGAAGGTTATAGCATGCATACGTGTTGTTTACGGAAAAGTTTAGCATGCATGTATGTAGTTCGTGGAAGGCTTAACATGCATGCATGTTGTGGGCGGAAGGTAATCTTGCATGCATGTTGTTTGCACTTTTTTTTCAAAGTGTTTTTATATCCAAATAAAGTGTGATTGCTGCTAATATATTTGGAGGATGGTTGTTGCTGTTTCGTGAAAGGCGGACGGATATTTGAGGTATAGAATTGGATGGATTGCTTTTGTATTTGTGTCCTGATCGATTTTCGGACAAACACCATATCCATTTAGGGGTCGGCGTCGGAGATGCCTAAATGCTGTAGTAAGGAAATTAGCAGCCATTTTTCGTTGGCCCTAGGTTTGAGCGATGCTAGCTCCGGTCCCTTCACGGAATTCTGTCGGTGGTACGGAGCCGATCGTTCACACTCCCTCCGTTTCTAAATATAAGTTTTTATAGAGATTTTACTATGGACCATAAACGGATGTATATAGATGCATTCACAAGATTTTCCTGAGCTGAGAGTGGTGGCCATCCGTTCCCTGTAGACCTGGCAGATTTGCATGCATGCATGATAGGTGAACGATCCCCAACAAAGGAAAGGAAAAAGGGTACGTAGTGCTAATAAGCGAGCTGGGATCACAACCAATCAACCCGCAGTCGCGATTCATCTCATCTATCTATCAACAGTCTTTTCTCACGCACTCAGCTTTGCATTCTCGAGGGTCGCTTTCCCTCTCCGCTCACCTTTTCGTTTCTCATGCATGGCGGCTGGCCTGGCCGCACTCAAGCTCAACTTGCTGCAGCAGCGAGAGCCGAGAGCGCCTCTTTCTTTTCTCTCCCTTTACTTTTGCTCTTGAGTTATCAGTTTTCACGGGCTCCCCGGCCGCATGGTCTGGTCGTGGTCGGACAACAAGTTAATAGCGACCGAGGCCTAAGCGTTATATTTGGATGAGATGATAGGTCAATGATCACAGACCTTGCAACCACTTCCTTAATTTGCACTACCAATGATAGGTTAAATCCCGTCAAAAAAAATATGTTAAATACGTGCCCTCGTTTCTCCCTGTTGCCGACGCCGACTTTTCCGTCCATACTGCAGAGGCCAGCACAAGAGCCCGCATGGAACATATACTCCCTCCGTTTATAAATAACTGAATTGAGGAGACACGATTTTGAACCGAAGAATAACTGACGTGAGGAGACACGATTTTGAACTGAAGTAGTCTTTACTTCAGTTCAAAGTCAACATCAATTATTTTTGAATGGAGGGAGTATATTTGAACGGGTTTTCTAAGAACAACATCCTTTCCCTGAGGAACAAGACAAAAGTTCCAGGGGCATAGAACGGTCAACACGATTGAGACTTTGACAGAGAAAGTGTCCGATAGTTCGGTCCCTCTTTCCCCTTCGTAATGCGTTCGAACATTGCACCATTGAAAAGTTGAACAAAGCTTTGTAGCGACTTGTTTCTCGGTGTCAAGGAATCTCTAAACGCATCCTCTGAGTGGGGGATAAAGTTGTGCCAACAATTAGTGCATCAACTATCGGATGCCTACTCGCTAGACAAGCGCAATAGCTTGCAATAGGCAGAGAGGCGTGGAAAGATGATGTCAAGCGAGACGTACATAAGTCCCCACAATCTAGTGACATACATTATCCTCTCTTCTCACCAATCTAGTGATCAAAGTTGGTTCTTGTTGCACTTGCACCTATAGTTTATTCAGTCACACATGCACTCACGGATGTAGCCATATAATTAATGCCGCAGGGAAGGAATAATTTGACCATGGAGAAGCTGAAGCAGATGAGATCCCCTACCGCCAACATATATTTTGTGTAAAGAAAAGAGCGTCCGTCTGAATCATGTCACTAGTAGTCTAGTAGTTTTCCTTTAAACATTGTAGAATCAGATATTAGGGGTCACCAACCTTGTAATCTTGTGTGTTTTCGATCTCGTTAGAAAGATGCTCTTTTGTTTTGTTTCTACGGGGTCAGGTCGAGTGCGGTGTGGAAAAACGCATCTCTAAATTGCTTTTGGACCATTTGGGCACGCATAGACCCGTCTTTCAAAAGAGAGGGACGAAAAAAGAAAAGAAGAAAGAGCGACGAGATATGAACTTCTTTCCTCGTTCGATTAGTGGTTGATTTGGACCATCATTAGTCGAATCATTATGCAGTCCCCAGCGGATTAGTTATATGAATGATGTAGAATATGTGTTGCTTTATAGGGGTATCCTTGTAGCGAGGCCTGTTGTTTGAAAAGAGAGGAAAAAACAAAGGGAAAGAAAAGGAGATAGCAGATACTTGTTGTTTTCGGTCACGGATGGATTTGGACCATACTACTGTACCATACATCACCGGTCGATCATCATGTAGCCTACAGTGGATTAGTTATGAGAAGGGAAATTCAGAGCCCCCACCAACCCTCTCACCCACGACACGAAACAAACGAGCGACTTGTGGGGCGCTCCGCTGTACCATATCCGTCATTCCTGACCGCTCTATCGGCAAACAGACAGAGCGGCTGTAGTGATCATGCAGTGGGGATCGTCGCACCGCGCCTTCCCCTTCCCTCTTTGTATCTGAACCGGGAAACGGGAAAATACTGAGTCGTGCGTGATCATACTACTACGTTCTCTGCTCCTGACTCCTGAGCTGAGTCGTCCTGGAAGTTACCCAAACGGGAAACTGAAAATCTCTGTATACGTTGAACCCATGGTGGATTGGATGTTTCGGGTAAATGGAAAATAGATGGCGATCAGATCAGTGCACGAGAGCGTTTCCCTTTTTCTGCGCTCCAGGGTGATAAGTGACCTAGACTTTGCGAATTGCGAGAAATAGACGCGCATGCATTGGTGTAGGCGTGCAGCCCAAATTCACGAGCTTTTCCAAGCGACTGGAAAGCTCGATCGGGTACTACGTGCTGCCGCCCAGTGGATCACATGCATGCACGGCTATGGACTGCTGCACGCGGCACGCTGTTGATTAACGTCCACAGCCACTGCAGCGGTAATCGTCTTCCCTGCCCGTGAACCACCACGGTACCTTTCACGTCTGCCTTACCTGGCTTATCCCCGTCACTGTTATAAATCTGTATACACATCCACGGTATTAATTGCTTGCTCCACTGATCGCGACGGGCCTGCAAAAGCCAGGTCGAATCCGATCCAACGCCTGCCCGCCGTACCTTTTAACGGCCCAAATCGAAAGGCAAAACGCCAACCTAGGACGGCGTCTCAACATAGATAAGACTCGCTCAGGTGAGTACCCTCCGTTCGAAAATACTTGTCATGAAAATGCATAAAAAAGATGTATCTGAAACTAAAATACGTCTAGATACATCTCATTTTATCCATTTTGATGACAAGTATTTTCAGACGGAGGGAGTAGTAATCCCTTGCTTGTTCACAGTCGATCTGCTGGACGTAAAGCCCGTGGCGGTGGTGAGGAAAAGCAGGGGTCGGCCGTTCGTTCCGTAGTTCATCCTGCGCGTGTCCTCCCCTCGCCTCAGCGGCCAACACCCAACAGCCCCGACCGTGACCGCGCGCATGAAACATACACCGCCTGCCCACTACAGCAGTGGCGGAGCTTCATGGGGGCCAACAGGGGCCATGGCCCCCCAGCTCACAAGAAACCACACATATATTCCTTTGTATTAGGCCTATTTTCCACCAAAAATAAGCTGAAAATAGTTATGTTTGCCCCCCCCCCCTTCAGCCCATGCCCCCCCCTCCATGATCTTGGCTCAAGCTCCGCCACTGCACTACAACATGTATCACCATGTCCATGTGCCGTTGCTCGCTTCCACTCCAGCGCGCGTCGTAGCGCCTCTCACGTTCGGCCGTGCGTGCAAAGATGATGATGACAGAGGGACCGAGTGACTGATTGGATGTATTGTTGGACGATAGGACCTCCGACGCCAACCGGCCGGACTAAAGTGAATGGGCCCGGTGAGTGAGGAGGGTTTGCATCATGGTTCGGTACAACGGCTCCAATCAAATCATAAGTGTACCACAGGGTTTTAAAAATGCAGCAAGAAGCTTACACTTATAGAACGTGGCGTGAGTCCGCACTGTTCCCCAACTCCGCCGGCGAGTCCGGTCCGAGGTTGCGGAGCGAGAGCTAGGGTCGTAGACGAAGTAGTCGAAGTAGTCGTACACGCGAAAGTAAATGACACAGAGAGATATGGAGGAGACCAGCTTTATTAATCAATGATCAGGGGTTACAATGATGGGCTCCTCGTTGCTTTATATAGGGACTAGGGGGTCAAGGGATAAGTACCCACTTAACGTAAAGAGGGGAACGGGAGGGGCTAGCCCGTGCGTTTTGCACGCGGCCGCCGCCACCCTCCCGGGTGACCCGGTTTCCCAACACTCCCCCTTGGGTAATTATCCGTATATCCATGCCTCAAAACTCCGAAAAACCCAGTGGGAAAAAATATGGAGAAAGAGCACATAGTATACATTGTTGTATTGCACGAATTGCCTCGTCAAAAACCTCGTGGGAGAAACATCAGGAAAACTCACTCAAGGGAAAAAGAGTACAATCCACTCAACCATCAAGTTGAGTACTCGATCATCGGGATTGAGATTTTAGCGACGAGTTTGTGAAGTTTCCCCCCCTGAACCTTGCATCTCTCTAAGTCTCATCATACCGATTCCACGCACACACCTCTCTAAGGTTGATGCCGGTAATGATTTAGTGAACATATCAGCAAGATTGTCATAAGACTTAGTATGCAAATCTTTCACCTCATTCAACTGCTGCAGCTCATGTGCATAGAAGAACTTGGGACTAATATGCTTAGCGAGGTTACTCTTCACATAACCCATCTGGACTTGTGCAACACAAGCAGCATTATCTTCATAGATAATGGTAGGGGTTTGTACGGTGTTCAGCCCACATGTCTGCTGAATGTGGCCGATCATCCGGCGAAGCGATACACACTCTTTCGACGCTTCGAATAGTGCCATGATTTCCGAGTGGTTTGTGGAAGTCGACACAAGTGTTTTCTTGGACGATTTCCAGGAAAACGCAGTTCCACCACAAAGGAAAACATATCCAGTCTGCGATTTGCAATCATGCGGGTCTAATAGGTACCCAGCATCGGCATAGCCTATAATAGATAAGTCTTGATTCCTTTTATAAAACGGGCCAAGATCTTTGATCCCTTGCAGGTAACGGAAGACGTCCTTGACACCTTTCCAATGTCTTTAGGTAGGTTCAGAACTGTACCTCGCAAGCAAACTGACGGCGAACGCAATATCTGGCCGTGTACAGTTTGCGAGATACATGAGTGCGCCAATTACACTCAGGTAAGGAAATTCTGGTCCCAGAGTTTCCTCCCCCTCTCCCTTTGGCCTGAACGAGTCCTTGTCTGGCTGTAAAGACCTCCCGACCATCGGGGTCTTAGAAGGATATGCCTTATCAAATCCAAATATTTCCAACACCATCTGGGTGTAGGCCGACTGGTGCACTAGAATCCCATCAGGGGAATGTTCAAGTTGCAGACCTAGACAGAACTTGGTTTTACCCAAATCCTTCATCTCGAATTCCAACATCAGGTAGGAACTCGCTTCCTCAATATCCTCAGGTGTACCGATTATGTTCAAATCGTCCACGTACACCGAGATTATACAGAATCCATCTTGGGATCACCGTATGAAAACACATGGGTAATCTTTATTGCTCATGTAGCCCTTCTCATGAAGGAAATCACTTAAGCGATTGTACCACATTCTACCAGACTGTCTGAGTCCGTACAATGCCTTTTGAAGCTGAACACTATATAGACCCCTGTTTGCTCTATCATGGTTCGGAACAGGGTAAGCAGTGACAACATCCATTAGTTTCATTTTCAAGCCCATGTTTACTGCCATCGAGATCAAGTATCTAAAGGTAACTCCATCCATGACCGGGGAGTAATTCTCCTCAAAATCGACACCTGGTCGTTGAGTGAACCCTTGAGCGACGAGCCTTGCTTTGTACCGTACTACCTTATTATTTTCATCTCTCTTTCGAACAAAAACCCACCTATGGCCAATAGGGCTAATGTGGGGAGGAGTTCGGCAAACTGGTCCGAACACCTTCCTTTTGTTGAGAGATAATAATTCGGCAGTAATTGTCTGCTGCCAATCTTTCCAATCCGACCTTTTCTTGCAATCAGCGAGCATGTTAGGCTCAGGGTCAAGATCTATGATTGAGGCAATTTTCGTCGCAAAATTGATGTCGACAATCACCATTGCTCGGTTTAGGGACTCCCCCGTATAAATATAATTTATGGCCATTTCGTCATGGAGCGCATCCGGCGCAAACACTTGCTCTACCAAATTTCCCATTATGGGAGCAAGGTCCTTTAGATTTCCCGCGCCGATGTGTGCGCTCACATCTCCGCTGGGTGTTTCCCCTATGTGTGGAGGTCGTGGTTATGCATGGCAAAGCGATGGTTCGGTTTAGAGGCTGTTCTTGGGTCCTTCCGGTGGCTTCGTTGAGGGGACTTCTGATCCGGGTCATCGGCGGCGAGGAGGTTACCGTGGCCATCGTGGTGGTCGGGGCGGTCGAGGGGGCCGATACCGCCCACGTCCTCCGCCCCCACCTGTTGTTGTCGAGCAGATGACAGATAACGGGGCTGCCGAGGAGCCAGTGCTGACCGGTCACGCTATGGAGGTGGTGTCGGCTCTTGCTACTGTTCAAGTTCCGAAGAACGAGGTTATGGCCGATGTGTCTGTGGAGATGATGGACAGGGCTGAGTCTGATAGGGCGTCCAAGTGGGTGCGCAGGAAGGAAAAGATGCTTTGTTATCGATGTGGAGACAAGGGCCACTTCATTGCGGAGTGTGTGGCTCTATTATGTGATACCTGCGGTAAGCTGGCACTTGACTCTGGGGACTGTCCGGTACTGCGAGACTAGGCACCGTCGCTTATGATGTATGGAGTTACTGTGCTGAGCTAACATTTTTCGAGTCTCCGAATGAGCGAGAGGTTACTGATGAGACCCCGAGCATGACTACGGGGATTGTCAAGGTCACCAGAGGGGAGGTCTCTGACACACAGATCGTGCAGAGGCTTCGGGAGCTGGCCCCTGGGGATTTCCAGTGGGACCTTGTCAGTCTCGCTGATAAGATGTTCAGAGTTGAGTTTCCTTCCGTGGAGGATCTGCAGAGGTTGTTGAGTTTTGGGATGTGTAAGGTGCCGGGAACTGATTGCATCCTTGAGTTTCATGAGTGGAAGCACGTGGAGCCTCATGGTAAGCCGCTCACTCAGGCGTGGTTGCAATTTTCCAAGGCCCCCTCCACGCCGTTGCAGGATGCTCGGGTTGTGGCCAGTATGGGCATTTTGGTGGGGAAGCCTGAGCGTGTGGATATGGCATTCACCAGAGCTCACGGGATTGCTCGGGTTCTGGTTAATATTCTGAACATTGAGTATGTGCCGGAAATGGTTAAGTGGGCTTATCGAGGCAAGATTTATAATCTGGTCATTGAGTTTGAGGATGAGAGCCTTTTGGCTGCGGCGGCTCACGAGTCCAACGTGGATATGCACGAGGGTGACGGCAGCGCAGGGGCAAAGGAGCAGTCGGTCGAGGACTCTGGACGGCAGCTGTCCAAGGGACCGGGGTCCGAGACCGCGACGACTGGGGATGGAGCAGCCCCACCCTCCTCGGTGCCTACGACGACTCTGAGATTTGGGTCCTTCGAGCCCTCTTCTGCACCCCCGAGGCTGTGGAGTGATCGGGTGGAGTCCGAGGAGGCTTTTGAGCTCATGTTGCCTGCTTTGGGGTTTGAGGATACTGTCTGCACTATTCCTGGGGTTTTGGGGGCTTCGTCGACCTCGGTCTGGGGAGAGGAGGAGGTGAGTCGGCAGGTGGCCACTCCCTCTCGTGCTCAGCATGCTGTACCCCCTCAGGACGTGACGCCGGCGTTCGTGGCTGGTTTGTCGGGAGGAGTCCCGGGGCAGGAGGCCTCGGGTTGCTCTTCTCCTGCTGAGGTAGGGGATTCGGGGCAGGTGGCACCCGTGTCCTTCTCTTTGTTGGGAGGGGGTCTGGGGCAGGTGGCCTCGGATACCTCCTCTCCCATCGCGTCTACCTTTCTGCTGGTGGCGGCTGTGCCATCGGGAGAGGGATCGGGGCAGGTGGTCTCGGAGCCCTCTTCTCTTGCGGCGCCTGTGGTGGTGTCCTCTTTGGTGCTGGGTGGGGAGTTAGGGCAGGCGGCCCATGCACTCCCTTCACCCCGCTCGCTGCCGGCTCCGTCCTGCGGGGCGCGCCATACGTCTGAGGCCACGGTGAGTGCCTTTCCACTTCCTGGTGAGTCTGCTGGGGAGTCCGTGCAGGTGGTCCGGCCTAGCGGTTGGGGTGAGGCAGGAGGCCCTACCCCAACCAAGATCTCTCGGGAGGAGGTCATTGCATTTGGAGGGATTCAGGATCCGATGTCTGAGGGGCGACGGGTGAGTGGCCGTCTCCAGACTCAGCCGGATGTGGACGACATACAACATCGGTGCGCCATGAGGGCGGCCAAGCTCCGTGACGTTGAGGTCACTACTGGTATGTCGATCAATACTTCTAATTCTATTCTGCATTTTTCCAATGATGAGATGTTGAAAATGCAAATCACTTAGGAGTTTCACTAGGTAGTAATGTCACTGAAATCTTTAATTCTGTTAATGATCTTCTGGATCTAGAGGCTGAGCGGGCCTTAGAGATGATTCGTAACATTGCGGCAGTTAAACCCATGAGTGATTCTGAGGTTGATGCGCTGGGGGTCAGGGTGCTCGACAATTTTTGTGTGGATCTTATGCCGCCCATTCCTGAGGCGGAAGTAGAGGATGATTCTACTAAGATGGTTATGGCTAGACATTCTGAGACTGGTTGTGAGGACCAGTTGCAGAGTCAAAATGTCTCTAAATGCAAGTGGAAACGGAAGGTGTACCCGGTCTCCGCAGTGCGTAGGAGTGCTAGGATTCATACGGCTAAAAAATTCCATGATGAACTATGAAAGGAATCTTTTGGAATAGCAGAGGTCTTAAGGACTTGGCTAAAAGAAGGTTTCTTGCTGAGGCGTCTGTCGAGCATCGTTTAGATTTTATCGCTTTATCGGAGACTGGTAGAGATAATTTTGCGCCACAATTTCTAAATACTTTGTCAGGAGGTATTGATTTTGATTGGCATTACCTGCCACCGAGAGGGAGATCGGGTGGAATCTTACTCGGCGTTAGATGGGAAGCGCTAGAGGTTCGAAGTGTGGTTATGGGTGACTTTGCAGTCAAGTTTCGGGTGCGTTCGAAGGAAGATGGGTTTAATTGGGCTTTGGTTGCGGTATATGGTGCCGCACAGCCCGAACTCAAGCCCGAGTTCTTGGCTGATCTCGTTCGGATTTGCGGGTCCGAGCAGCTTCCTATCCTGGTGGGGGTGATTTCAATATAATTAGAAGGCGTGAGGATAAGAACAATGATAACTTTGACGGCAGATGGTCGTTCATGTTCAATACTATCATTGAAAATCTGGACCTAAGAGAAATTGAGCTCTCGGGTAGAAAATTCACCTGGGCTAACGCGCTGCCAAATCCCACGTATGAGAAGTTGGATCGAGTGTTGGCTAGTATCGATTGGGAACAGAAGTTCCCGCTAGTAACGGTCCAGGCTTTGTCCCATGGAATTTCTGACCACATGATACGTCCATTTTGCACCATGCTTTTATATCAATATTTATTGCATTATGAGCTATTATTACACATTATATCTCAATACTTATGGCCATTCTCTCTTATTTTACAAGGTTTACCATGAAGAGGGGGAATGCCGGCAGCTGGAATTCTGGCTGGAAAGGAAGCAAACATTGGAAACCTATTCTGCACTGCTCCAAAAGTCCCGAAACTCCACGACATCTCTTTTTGGAATTAATAAGAATTATTGAGCGAAAGAAATACATCAAGGGGCCCACACCCTTTCCAGGAGAGTGGAGGGCGCGCCCCCCTACTGGGCGCGCCCCCTATCTCCTGGCCCCCCTGGTGGGCCTTCGATGTCCATGTTCGGCTATATGAGAGCCTTTACCTTGGAAAAAATCATGGGCAAGCTTACGGGATGAAACTCCGCCGCCACGAGGCAGAACCTTGGCGGAACCAATCTAGGGCTCTGGCGGAGCTGTACTGCCGGGGACACTTCCCTCCGTGGGGGGGGGGGGAAATCATCACCAACGTCATCACCAACGATCCTCTCACCGGGAGGGGGTCAATCTCCATCAACATCTGTTGGAAATATGCCCTAGAGACAATAATAAATTAGTTATTATTATATTTCCTTGTTCATGATAATCGTTTATTACCCATGCTATAATTGTATTGATAGGAAACTCAGATACATGTGTGGGCACATAGACAACACCATGTCCCTAGTAAGCCTCTAGTTGACTAGCTCCTTGATCAATAGATGGTTACGATTTCCTGACCATGGACATTGGATGTCGTTGATAACGGGATCACATCATTAGAAGAATGATGTGATGGATAAGACCCAATCCTAAGCCTAGCACAAAGATCATAGTTCGTATGCTAAAGCTTTTCTAATGTCAAGTATCTTTTCCTTAGACCATGAGATTGTGCAACTTCCAGATACCGTAGGAATGCTTTGGGTGTACCAAACGTCACAACGTAACTGGGTGGCTATAAAGGTGCACTACAGGTATCTCCGAAAGTGTCTGTTGGGTTGGCACGAATCGAGACTGGGATTTGTCACTCCATATGACGGAGAGGTATCTCTGGGCCCACTCGGTAGGACATCATCATAATGTGCACAATGTGACCAAGGGGTTGATCACGGGATGATGTGTTACGGAACGAGTAAAGAGACTTGCCGGTAACGAGATTGAACAAGGTATCGGCATACCGACGATCGAATCTCGGGCAAGTACAATACCGCTATACAAAGGGAATTGAATACGGGATTGATTGAGTCCTTGACATCGTGGTTCATCCGATGAGATCATCGTGGAACATGTGGGAGCCAACATGGGTATCCAGATCCCGCTGTTGGTTATTGACCGGAGAACGTCTCGGTCATGTCTACATGGTTCCCGAACCCGTAGGGTCTACACACTTAAGGTTCGATGACGCTAGGGTTATAAAGGAAGTTTGTATGTGGTTACCGAATGTTGTTCGGAGTCCTAGATGAGATCCCGGACATCACGAGGAGTTCCGGAATGGTCCGGAGGTAAATATTTATATATGGGAAGTCCTGTTTTGGTCACCGGAAAAGTTTCGGGTTTTATCGGTAACGTACCGGGACCACCGCGAGGGTCCTGGGGGTCCACCAAGTGGGGCCACCGGCCCCGGAGGGCTGCATGGGCCAAGTGTGGGAGGAGACCAGCCCCAGGTGGGCTGGTGCGCCCCCCCAACAAATTCACTATTAGTCAATTTTTTAATCATAAAAACCCATATTAATATGCAAAGAATGACAAAATTACATCAAGTTATATACATTCGCAAAAAAGTTATATACAATAACTATAAACTACTCCCTCCGTCCCATAATGTAAGACGTTTTTTGAGTGTGAAAAAATGTCTTACATTATGGGACGGAGGTAGTACTCCATTGTCCTGAAATAAATGTCATTGATTTAGTACAAGTTTAGTAAGTATAACTTAACCGCTAACAGAAAATATAAACTAAAACTCTTGTTTTTGAATTGTAAGAAACTATGCACTGAGAAACAGTAAGTATGGAAGAACAAGAATGAATCATAACAAAATACCAGCTAACATGGAAACAATCCAATAATAATTCAAGTTAAGTACAACAAAATAAAACCTACAACTTTGGTACAACCTAAAACTATAAGCAGTAGCCAATAAGTTATAGGGTTAGAAGAGAAATGATATAACTTTCCTCTACATACAAAAACCAAAATACAAAAAATAAATATAAAAACCAAATTACGGTGAAGTCATATAGTCATCACATCACACGATTGAATGCCCAGTAACTGAAATGAAGGCTCAGAAATCTAGTCGGCTAAAAATTCAACACAAACTACATGTGGAGATTGGACATTTAAAGAGTTTGAACAAACCAAATTGAAATCAATTGGAGGAATAATAACATTCATGTAATTGTATTGAATTTGATCCATAAAAAGTAGTGTCTATTGTACTTTCTGATAGATGGAAGAAACTACTCTTCATGCTTCCTTCTAGAACCACCACAAGAGCAACAAGCTTGATGCGGGACAAGGGGCTGATCCACGAGTCGCCCAACTGCAGTCCAAAGAAAGAGCCCACAAAACCCTTTGATTTCTCGCTCATAAACAAACTGCCCCCACGCCCAACACAGTACAAGAGAGAATACCGTGTTCCTTAGACGATGCAACTCTGAGACCTTGGATTGGATTCAATTTCTCCAACTCTATTTCGTGACGCTTCTTTTTGTCGTCATTGATCTCCATCGGCTTGTCAATCTGCCTTTTAAGCTCATCATTGGAAATCATGGCTTTCTTCTTTTTTGCAAGAAGACCCTCATTCTCCTTATTGTATTGCTGGTTTGTCGGAGATGAGTTCCTTGTAAGCGACTAGTTGAAGTTCATCCTTTTCCTACCTTCTTGCAAGCATCTTGGAGCATATGGTTGTATTTGAGATTTTTTGCTTCTAATGCTTTTCTGACTTATTCTGTAGAGATGCAGTTCTTTAGTTGCATTTTCATAAGTTTATTTTCAATATTAACATCTCTAGAATTGATAGCTGGGGGGGAGGTAAAGGCAAAGAAATCTGAGAATGACTCTTTGCAACCTGTCTAACATGAGCATATGAATACTTACACCAATGCAATCAATCCAATTAAGAGATTCTTCTACTCAAGCTTGATTTTCAAAAATCATTTGATCTTCTCAACCATGATACAATCCTTGAGACTCCGAGAGCTAAATGTTTTCGTCAGAAATTGGATCAACTGGATCAAACAAATCTACAACACTGGCTACTCCTCTGTCCTTCTTAATGGAGTGCCTAGCAAGCAATTCCTTTGTAGAAGTGGAGTAAGACAAGGGGACCCACTTTCCCCTTTGATCTTTGTGATTGCAGCAGTCCTTCTCCAAACTATGATAAATGATGCTATGCATAACTCCCTAATTGAATCCCCACTCAAGCATGCAGCTTGCCCATCCCAATTATTCAATATGCAGATGATACTGTGCTTGTGATTCCAACTGCCACCAACCATCTACTTCATGTCAAAAATCTGCTACTAAACTTTACCAACTACACTGGTCTAAGAGTTAACTATGCCAAATCCACCAAGATTGCTATTAATACTCCTGACCACAAGATGCAGGCATATCTACTCTTATGGGATGTCAAACAGGATCTCTACCTCTACCTTATTTAGGGATGCCACTGAGTATTGACAAATCCAAGGTGGTTGACTTTTTGCCTCTTCTTAAGAGAGTTGAAACAAGGCTACATGGATGCTCCACTTTGCTCCCTTTCGGAGACAAACTTGGGTTGATCAAATCTGTTTTTGCAAGCATGCCAATTTTTTACTTGAGCATCTTATCTATGCCAATGATCGTGGTGCAACAAATCAAGAAATATCCGAGGCAATGCTTTTGGAGGAAATATGGCTCAGAGGAAAGAACTTCTCCACTGACTGCAAAGCATGCTTACCCAAATCACCACTACAAAAAAAACCATCCGTGACATTTTGGGCCGAACGAATTTTTTTCCTATCATACTTATGACACTTCTATGACGATAATTGTGACAAAACCCGGTATCATCATAGATGTGGTGGGCTCCTACTTCTATGACAAAAAATCATGACAGAAAATGGGCTTTTCGTCCTGGGCTGGCCGGAGATGCAACTGCATGACATTCTTTGGGCCGTCCATGACGGAAAAAACCATGGTAGAAGCAAGGACGAGGACAATATCTAGGAGTTCCTAGTTACGGTTAGTGGTCAGGGGCCGAGCGATGCGCGTTTCTCTCGTACACGTACACGTGTGGGTGCGAGGCGTTGGGCTCTAACTTAACCCGAGCGAGGTGTCGCCTAACTGAATCTGAGCGATTGCATTGCAGGCTAGGCGTTACTGAACCCGAGCGATCGGGCAATTCCTTCGCTACTGCTGCTAACTGAAGCCGATCGATGCTGCCTCTAGATGAATAGTAAGCGTTGCTGGGGGGTTTGGATGAACAGTTCTCGATGGGGGTTGGATGAACAGGATCCCGATCGATCGAGCCGGTTGGGCATGGATGAACAGGACCCCGTGGAGGGATGGATGAACAGGACCCCCGTGGAGGGCTGGATGAACAACAACTGGTGGAGGGCTGGATGAACAGTAGCCCGTGGAGGGGTGGTTGAACAGGACCCCATGGAGAGGGATGGTTGAACAGTAGACAGTGGAGGAGCGCGCGGTGGAGGCTGGATGAACAGGAACCCGTGGATGAATAGTCGCAGATGGAGGCTGGAGGAGGTCGACGGTGGATGAACAATAGTCAGTGGAGGCTGGAGAAGGTCGACGGTGGAGATGAACATTATCCCGTGGAGTCCAGTTTTGCGGTACGCCACACCCCTCCCGATGAACATGACCCCCGTTTCAACCGTAGCGCTCCAACACAAGTCCGTTTCCTCCGTTTTGCGGTACACCACACCCCTCTCGATCAACAGGACCCCATTTCGACCATAGGAGGTCCAACAGAAGTCTGTTTCCTCCGTTTTGTGGTACGCCAGACCCCTCTCGATGAACAGGATCCCGTTTCGACCGTGGCCGGTCGAACACAAGGTCGTTTCCTCTGTTCTGTGGTACGCCATGCCTCGTTTCCATCGGCTGTTCCGCCCAAGCCCTCCCGATGAACACGACGACGCATTTTGTTCCGACCCAGCCGGTTGGCTCCCAATGAACACGATGACGATGCAGTTTCTCCGTTCTGACCCAGCCATGTACACAAGCCCTGTCCGTATGTATGTGCGAGTAGGCGTTCGAGACCTGCTATGTCTTGAGCTTGCGTTGGTTTTCCTCGAAGAGGAGAGGGTGATGCAGCAAAGTGTAGCGTAAGTATTTCCCTCAGTTTTGAGAACCAAGGTATCAATCCAGTAGGAGGCTCCTCAAAAGTCCCACGCACCTACACAAACAAACTGAGAACTCGCAACCAATGCAATAAAGGGGTTGTCAATCCCTTCACGACCACTTGCGGAAGTGAGATCTAATAAGGATAGAATGATAAGATAAATATATTTTTGGTATTCTATAAGATAGATGCAAAAAGTAAAGATGCAAATAAAAGTAGATTGAAAGCAAATATAATAAGAGATAGACCTGGGGGCCATAGGTTTCACTAGAGGCTTCTCTCAAGATAGCATAAGTATTACGGTGGGTGAACAAATTACTGTCGAGCAATTGATAGAAAAGCGCATAGTTATGAGATTATCTAGGCATGATCATGTATATAGGCATCACGTCCAAAACAAGTAGACCGACTCCTGCCTGCATCTACTACTATTACTCCACACATCGACCGTTATCCAGCATGCATCTAGAGTATTAAGTTCATAAGAACAGAGTAACGCATTAAGCAAGATGACATGATGTAGAGGGATAAACTCATGCAATATGATATAAACCCCATCTTGTTATCCTCGATGGCAACAATACAATACGTGTTTTGCAACCCTTTATGTCACTGGGTAAGAATACCGCAAGATTGAACCCAAAGCTAAGCACTTCTCCCATGGTAAGAAGAACCAATCTAGTAGGCCAAACCAAACTGATAATTCGAAGAGACTTGCAAAGATAACTCAATCATACATAAAAGAATTCAGAGAAGATTCAAATATTATTCATAGATAAACTTGATCATAAACCCACAATTTATTGGATCTCGATAAACACACCGCCAAAAGAGATTACATCGAATAGATCTCCACAAGAGAGGGGGAGAACATTGTATTGAGATCCAAAAAGAGAGAAGAAGCCATCTAGCTAATAACTATGGACCCGTAGGTCTGTGGTAAACTGCTCACAACTCATCGGAGGGGCAAGGATGTTGATGTAGAAGCCCTCCGTGGTTGATTCCCCCTCTGGCAGAGTGCCGGTGAAGGCTCCAAGATGAGATCTCGCGGATACAGAAGGTTACGGCGGTGGAAATTGTGTTTCATGGTGCTCCTGGATGTTTTCGGGGTACGTAGGTATATATAGGAGGAAGAAGTACGTCGGTGGCCGCCCGAGGGGCCCATGAGATAGGGGGCGCGGCCCCCTATCTCGTGGGGCCCTCGGGAGCTTCTTGACTTGCACTCCAAGCTCTTCAGATCAGATTTGTTCCAAAAATCACGCTCCCGAAGGTTTCATTCCGTTTGGACTCTGTTTGATATTCCTTTTCTTCGAAATACTAAAATAGGCAAAAAAACAGCAATATGGGCTGGGCCTCCGGTTAGTAGGTTAGTCCCAAAAATGATATAAATGTGTAATATAAAGCCCATAAACATCCAAAAGGGGTTATATAATAGCATGGAATAATCAAAAATTATAGATACGCTGGAGACGTATCAAGCATCCCCAAGATTAATTCCTACTCGTCCTCGAGTAGGTAAATGATAAAAAGAGAATTTTTGATGTGGAATTCTACCTAGCATAATTCATAATGTAGTTTTCTTTATTGTGGCATGAATGTTCAGATCCAAATGAATACAAAATAAAAGTTCATATTGACATAAGAAATAGTAATACTTCAAGCATACTAATCAAAGTAATCATGTCTTCTCAAAATAACATGGCTAAAGAAAGTTATCCCTACAAAATCATATAGTCTGGTTGTTGCTCTATCTTCATCACACAAAGTATTTAATTATGCACAACCCCGATGACAAGCCAAGCAATTGTTTCATATTTTAATAATCTCAAACTCTTCCAACTTTCACGCAATACATGAGCGTGAGCCATGGACATAGCACTATATGTGGAATAGAATGGTGGTTGTGGAGAAGACAAAAAGGAGAAGATAGTCTCGCATCAACTAGGCGCATCAACGGGCGGAGATGCCCATTAATAGATATCAATGTGAGTGAGTAGGGATTGCCATGCAACGAATGCACTAGAGCTATAAATATATGAAAGCTCAACAAAAGGAACTAAGTGGGTGTGCATCCAACTCGCTTTCTCACGAAGACCTAGGGCACTTTTGAGGAAGCCCATCATTGGAATATACAAGCCAAGTTCTATAATGAAAAAATTCCCACTAGTATATGAAAGTGACAACATATGAGACTCTCTATCATGAAGATCATGGTGCTATTTTGAAGCACAAGTGTGGAAAAAGAGATAGTGGCATTGTCCCTTCTCTCTTTTTCTCTCATTTTATTTTTTTCTTCTTTTTCTTTGGCCTTTCCTTTTTTTTCCTGGCCTTTCTCATTTTTTCCTTTTTCTTTTTGTAAAGTCCGAAGCCTCATCCCGACTTGTGGGGGAATCATAGCCTTCATCATCCTTTCCTCACGAGGACAATGCTCTAATGCCCTACAGGGGGGCGCCCCCCTATCTCGTGGGGCCCTCGGGAGCTTCTTGACTTGCACTCCAAGCTCTCCGGATCAGATTTGTTCCAAAAATCACGCTCCCGAAGGTTTCATTCCGTTTGGACTCCGTTTGATATTCCTTTTCTTTGAAATAGTGAAATAGGCAAAAAAACAACAATATGGGCTGGGCTTCCGGTTAGTAGGTTAGTCCCAAATATGATATAAATGTGTAAAATAAAGCCCATAAATATCCAAAAGGGGTAATATAATAGCATGGAACAATAAAAAATTATAGATACGTTGGAGACGTATCAAGACCACGCCTGTATGTACGTACATGGCCGTATTTTCTTTTTTGCACATGGCCGCTGTACGTACGTGTACATGCTACGTGTGCGCCTCTACTATGACACGTGTGCGCCTCTACATCGACCAGTATGTACATACACGTTTGCGACCAGAATGACAACGCTATGCACGCTTCAATCAGGTGGATCCCGACTGTCAGGCACTTCCTTGCATGCGAAGATGTAGCTGGTGGGTCCCAACAGTCAGGGGGGCGAATCGTTTTTTTTTCCGTAATATGGCCGCACTTCCTTGCGTGCGAATACGCACTTCCTTCCTTCACAGCAGTCAGGGGGAAAACCTTTTTCATGAAATACAGTGGCTCGTTCGGTGGGTCCCTGCTGTCAGGTGGAGGAATAAATATTTTGCGCGTAATAAGGAGCCAATTCCTTGCGGCTGCCGTGGACCCAGTTGTCAGCCTCTCCATGTACAGTACTCTTCCGATGGAAGTCGTTCCTTGACCATGTTGACCACGCCTCACCGAGAGCACCAGGGCGGTGGACGACGGCGATGCCTAGGAAGGGGACGACGCGAAGCCGGGGAAGACGCAGTAGTAGGTGCCCACGCGGAGAGGAGTACGAGGGTTCACTGGTTTGGCTGCTGTGTGAGGCTACCGTCGCCGCAGAATAACAACAGGTGTGGGTGAGTAGAGGGATGGCCTGGCCAGCGGTGGGAATAGTAGGGGGCGGTGAGGCCTCCCGGCATCACAGCCGGCCACGGGAGGCAGGAGCATGCGGCACGACTGACGCTGGTTTGGGCGGCTGGAGCAAGAAGACCAGAGGTTGAAGAAGCACTACGGCCGTTGGATGGACATCGTAGGGTCACCGGAGCTAGAATCATTCATATTGACTAAGTTGAGAAAGCCCTCCATTCCCGTGAACTTACTAGGCCCACAAGTCATCCTCCCACTATGGTGGGTCCCAGCTAGCAGGGGGTATTCATTTTTTGCGTAATAAGGAGGCACTTCCTTGCATGCAAAGATATAGCTGGTGGGTCCGACATGTCAGTGGGGGGAATGTTTTTCTCGTGAAATACAGAGGCCCTTCCGGTGGGTCCTAGCTGTCAGGTGGAGGAATCATTATTTTGCGCGTAATAAGGAAGCACTTCCTTGCGTGCGGCCTGGACCCAGCTGTCAGCCTCTCCACGTACAATCCACTTCCGATGGATGTCGTTCATTGACCACGTTGACCAGGCCGCGCCGAGAGCACCAGGGCAGTGGTCGACGGCGAGGCCTAGGAAGGGAATGGTATGGAGCTAGGGAAGACTCGGCAGATGCTTCCCACATGTAGGGGGGTATGAGGGTTTACTGGTTCTTCTGCCGTCCCCGGCGAATAACAGCAGGTGTGGGTGAGTAGAGGGATGGCTAGGTCAGCGATGGGAGTACGGTGGGGTGGTGAGGCCTGCGCCGCAGCGTAGCCAGCCGCGGGAGGAGGGAGCAGGCGGTCCCGCCGACTCTTGTTTGAGCGGCTGGAGCAGGAAGAGCGGAGATTGAAGAAGCACAACGGCCGTTGGATGGACATCCAACAGTCCCTGCTCTCTTGTGTTGACTAAGTTGACACGGCGTTGCGTGTGCGTCAACCTTTTTTTAGGAAAGCATACGTGTCAACCTGTAGTAGGCGCACAAGTCAACCTCAAATCTATGGAAAACAGCATACAAACCACCTGCCATTATTTCTAATAATGTACAGCCCATTTGCTAATTCTTAAGAATTATTTTGGAGTCCATCTTCTTTTTGTTAGCATTACACCCCATATTGTGGCCACTGTTAAAAATTATACGAAATTTTGCATATTTCGGTGCGGTCAACTGTTTTTAATCCCGAAATATAGATTCACATTCAAACTATTTTGAAACAATAATTTAATAAATATAAAATCCAAATAATTGTCCATGCATAAAAATCAATGAAATTTAAAATCTTGTAATGAAAAAAATTGAAACTAATTCCTGGTTTGATGTGTTTTAAAAATGTACAACCCATTTCTGGGCAAACCAAATGAAACTCTCCTCGTCTTGAAAGATTTGCAACCCAACAGGGTTGATAAAGCAAGTAGGTCTTGTTTGGGTATTTCTTTTAAAAAATAGAACTGGGCTAGCCATTTTCAGCAAGAAAAAAACACAACTGGGCTCATGATGTGTTAAACATAAATAAAACCCTGGCTAGACGGGCTACAGCCCCTTCAAAGCCCCGCTGTTACCATGATCCGTCGCGAAAACTAGTATAAGTAACAACTGCTTGTTCCTAAAAAAATGCGCGACCTGATGGGTCCCTGGTGTCAGCCACTTGTAGTGTAATTCTCTCGTTTATTAACTACGTTGACAATGGCGTGAGCTCCAGATGTCCAACCATTAGGAGGAACCATTCTTTTGGGCTTGTAATAACGACGCACTTGCTTGCGTATTGCCATGACCCTGGTGGGTCCCTACTGTCATCCTCTCCACGTACAGTCATCTCCTTGTTCCTCTCGGTTGTTGACGACGTTGACAATGCAAGAGGGCGGCGCACCGTGCACGGCGAGCGAACCAAGGCAGAAGACGACGACGAGGCCTCGGATGGAATGAACAGGAGCCGTGGAAGATGCGCTGGTCCAGTCGCAAGCGGAGGGGAGTACGAGGGTTGACTAATTCAGGTGCGGGTGCATGTTGGGGCTGACGTCGCCGGAGAATAACAGGACATGTGGGGGGAATTGAGGGAGGAATTGGCCAATGTTGGAGGGTACGGTAGGGTGGCGGAGGCGCAGCCAGCCATGGGAGGCGGGGCAGGCGGAGCTGACGGGGTGGTTTGGTTTGGGCGGCTGGAGGAAGAAGAAGACAAGAGATAGAAGATACACGACAGATGTTAAATGTCAATCCAACTGCTGGTTGGCAGAATCATTTGTTGACTGGCTACTATGTCGACACCACCTTGGATAGGCTATTTCCTCGTGTGTCCCAAATGTCAGAATCCAAATCTGTCACGATCATGCAGCCTTTCCTATGAAAATTTACAGCCCATTTGATGTGCTAGTTCGAAATAAGTTTGTGGGTGCTGGTGGGGGCTAATCACTTGGCTTCTGTAATGCACAGTGGCTCAAGCAGCGGCGAGAGTGATGTTATTTCCCTTGGTTGTGATTTGTTACAATATTTCACTCTAAATTAAACGAATGGCAAGCCATTTGCCTTGTTTCAAAGAAAATATGACAGTCACAGCCGAGTTGAAAAGGGCAAGAACATCTAAATCCAACTTACAAACTGTACAAAAGCACGAGGGTTAATTGTTCATCAGGTTTACACAAAACCCAGGTTGAAAAGGGCAACAACATCTAACTCCAGCACTATTTTCGGCAGTCACAGTCAAATGGATCGGTCAGATCCATAGAATGAACATCATGGGTCGTAAAATTTACTAGATTATAACCACAATATGTTGCAAATAGAAGCCCGACACGTTCAGAAGTTCTTTTGCCCACCTGAAACTCCTTTTTTTGTTCTTCGACATACCCATCCATCAAAACCATGCTGCTAATGAACTTAAGCCTGATGGATAATAGTAACCTCGAATTCAGCAGGAAGAATGTGACAAATCTAGTGTTTGCATGGTTGGGTACATATCATTCTAGCGTTATTGTCTTCAATCGAATCTCATGAGAAGTGAGAAAATCCCGGTCTTTACGAATCCACCGATTGGTTATAACTTTCTTACCCTGTCCTGTTGCCTAAATAGACATGAAGATTGAAAATAGTTAAGGTCTAAAAAAAGAGTGTCGAAAGAGCAACAACTGAACGGTTAATTCTAGTACACTATATGCGGGCTTCCAATGTGCGTGAAATTATCACCTTTATATACAACTTCTCCAGACATGGAAAGCATTGCAGCAAGCTAATAATCTTGTTCAGATCAAAACTATTCATTTGGATATATAAGATCTTGACAGAATCCAACACCATTGATAGGCCATCCATGGAGAAACTCTTCATTAAGCATAGACCATAATATTAGTACAAAATGTGTACTCCAAGATAATATATAACTTATGCGCAGAAATTTAAAATGCAGCTTATGGCTACAAGTGTACATGATAATATAAAGTACCTGAAGAACTATGGAGCCAAACACCATATTAAAATGAGCACAGAGATCATGTATTACACCCAAGGTCTCCAGTTTAGGTGCAGAGAGGACGATTATTTGCAACAGTGAATAACTAGAATCAAGGATCAACGTTTGAAGTGAAGGGGCATCTTGGATGATGAGCTGCCTTCCGTCAAAAGAAATTCCAATTCTTACAAGGTTAGGCGACTTTATTTGGAGACAACCGATTCTAACTGTGAAAACAAGCACCAAGCACTCCAGGGCAGGGCAACTGGAGTGGATGATGTTGTGCAATGAGGCCTCCGATATACGAACCCGTACAAGTGAAAGTTTCTTGAGAAATGGGATTCAAAGGTTTAGTACCAGACTGTCTGGTAGGTAGGACAGGCAAAGGTGGCGGTGTGGAGAGAGGAGGTAAACCGCGAGATGGACATCGGTGTTGCGGGCACAAGTACATGGCGTTCGGTATGTGGTAGGTGATTTCTAGGGGAATAGTAGAACTCAAGCAATTGCAGTTCTGTGAATTCAGGGATTTTAGCCAGGCATCCACCGTGCAGGGCATGGTATGCTTGCTCAGGTAGCATGACGGGATGCAGAGGATTTAAACGAAGCCCTGGTGGGAGGAGATGATGGCTTTGGGGATTTAAAAATCATTGAAGAGAGATAGCTGACGACCGTCGAGATTAAGGGGCACGGCACGCCATAGAGGGCGCCATCGAATTGAGAGGACTTGTGTGCGGCAGCAATTCTTGGTGGGGAGAAGCGAGATGATCTCCCCAAGGACGGCGTCCGAGAGATCGCTGATGCGGTCCGCCCGAGATCCTACGGGTTCCTAGGATCCGGTGGGGGCAGGGTCGCCGCTTCTCCCCGCGCTGTCGGGTGCGGGATCTATAACAGGCGTCGTTGCTGGAGGGAGCCTCATCTTCTTGGTGCTGGGGTCAGCCGACTCCATTTTCCTCGAGGGCGTCATGCCGCGCTCACGGATTTGAGCAGAGTAACAAATGACGAGCATAGTTGTAGTGCGAGTGAAGAAGAAGGGGAGCTGGGGTTTTCCTGTAGTAGTGAGGAAGAAGGGGAGATGGGGTTTTCTGTAGGAGTGAGGTGAGGAATTTGGGGGTATGAGTGGAGCGAACTGACGTGAGGTGGGTGGGAGTGAGGAGGAAGAAGAGCACCCATGGTTTTTTTTGGGGGGGGTGTGCGTTGGGTGTGGGTAGCGTCTCTCATTAAGTAAATATATGGGCTTTTGAATTGATTTTACTATTTACTAGGGTGTATGGGCTGTTTTGTCTTGGGCCCACAGAAACAATTACTACTAGTACAGTGGAGACACTCTACAGCTACCCAGAAAAGCAGTTGCTACTAGTACAGTGGATACACTACCGCTTCTGGCTCCTCCTAGGTCATCGAAACGTCTCCCTCTAGTGAATGTCGTTTATACTTTTGTTCACCGACATGCGGGCCATGCAACGCATGGGCCCAAATGACATCCACCAAATTAGAAGGCAGTATGCAGGCGGAGAGTCACCCAGGTCGTAGCGCGGCAGTAACGAGCCATCGTATCACAAAACCCCACCTCCCCGCAGTCTAAGTTTGACGGACAAAGCAACCATCATTTCACTATTCGCTGAATCCCCTTCAACTTCACCGTCTTCATTGTCATTGCGATATTGGTATATTTTCGTTCAGAAAAAAAAAGAACTTTTCCAAAGCAGTAACCGATCCTCACTCTCTTTTTTGTTTCATTGTCATTGCGATTGTGTTTTTCTTTCAGTGCTCTCCTAGTATTCGTCAGTTTCATGATGGACAATGGAGAACAAGGCAAAGATCTGCCGATATTGGAGCAGACGCGAGAGGCTGATCAGCACGAGATAGAGAGCTCCAAGAAGATGGAGGCAGCCACCGAGCCTACCCCAGATACGCTCACGGCCACTACTGAGATGGTCAATGCCCTGTTTGAGGTTACAGCCCCCGTGGCACTGCAGGAGCAGTTTTCCCCCTTCGTGGATGTGCCCCCCACCCGCTGAGCTGCCCAAGGTGATTTTCTTCTTTGTCGATCTCGATTGTGGTTTTTCATCTAAGTATGTGGTGATGAATGCTACCTCTTGAGCACTTTGTTGGTTTTCCTTGAAGAGGAAAGGGTGATGCAGCAAAGTAGCGTAAGTATTTCCCTCAGTTTTTGAGAACCAAGGTATCAATCCAGTAGGAGGCTCCTCAAAAGTCCCACGCACCTACACTAACAAAGAAGAACCTCGCAACCAACGCAATAAAGGGGTTGTAAATACCTTCATGGCCACTTGCGAAAGTGAGATCTGATAGAGATAATATGATAAGATAAATGTTTTTGGTATTTTTATGATATAGATAGGAAAATAAAAGATGCAAATAAAAGTAGATGGAAAACTTATATGATAAAAGATAGACCCGGGGCCATAGGTTTCACTAGTGGCTTCTCTCAGGATAGCATAAGTATTACAGTGGGTGAACAAATTACTGTCGAGCAATTGATAGAAAAGCGCATAGTTATGAGATTATCTAGGCATGATCATGTATATAGGCATCACGTCCGTGACAAGTAGATCGAAACGATTCTGCATCTACTACTATTACTCCACACATCAACCGACTCCTGCCTGCATCTTCAGTATTAAGTTCATGAAGAACAGAGTAACGCATTAAGAAAGATGACATGATGTAGAGGGATAAACTCATGCAATATGATATAAACTCCATCTTTTAATCCTCGATGGCAACAATACAATACATGCCTTGGTGCCCCTACTGTCACTAGGAAAGGACACCCCAAGATTGAACCCAAAGCTAAGCACTTCTCCTATTGCAAGAAAGATCAATCTAGTAGGCCAAACCAAACTGATAATTCGAAGAGACTTGCAAAGATAACAAATCAAACATAAAAGAATTCAGAGGAGATTCAAATATTTCTCATGGATAAACTTGATCATAAACCCACAATTCATCGGATCTTGACAAACACACCGCAAAAAGAGTTACATCGAATAGATCTCCAAGAAGATCGAGGAGAACTTTGTATTGAGATTCGAAGAGAGAGAAGAAGCAATCTAGCTAATAACTATGGATCCGAAGGTCTGTGGTAAACTACTCACAAATCATCGGAGAGGCCTTGGAGATGATGTAGAGGCCCTCCATGGTCGATCCCCCCTCCGGCGGAGCGCCGGTGAAGGCTCCAAGATGGGATCTCGCGGATACAGAAGGTTGCGGCGGTGGAAATAGTTTTTCGTGGTGCTCCTAGATGTTTTCGGGGTACGTGTATATATATATAGGAGGAAGAAGTAGGTCGGTTGACGCTCGAGGGGCCCATGAGGGTGGGGGGCGCGCCGGGCACCCTCATGGCCGCTTTGTTTGTTGCTTGACGTCCACTCCAAGTCCCCTGGATTGCGTTTGTTCCAAAAAGATCGCCCCGAAGGTTTCATTCCGTTTGTACTCCATTTGATATTCCTTTTTTTCGAAACACTGAAATAGGCAAAAAAATAGCAATTCAGGTTGGGCCTCCGGTTAGTAGGTTAGTCCCAAAAATGATATAAAAGTGTAAAGTAAAGTCAATAAACATCCAAAACGGGTAATATAATAGCTTGGAGCAATAAAAAATTATAGATACATTGGAGACGTATCAAGCATCCCCAAGCTTAATTGCTGCTCGTCCTCGAGTAGGTAAATGATAAAAACAGATTTTTTGATGTGGAATGCTACCTAGCATATTTCTCAATGTAATTCTCTTTATTGTGGCATGAATGTTCAGATCAAAATGATTCAAAATAAAAGTTCATATTCACATAAGAAATAGTAATACTTCAAGCATACTAACTAAGCAATCATGTCTTCTCAAAATAACATGGCATTAGAAGGTTCATCCCTACAAAATCATATAGTTAGGCTATGCTTCATTTTCATCACACAAAATACTCCCATCAAGAACAACCCCGGTTTCAGCCAAACAATTGGTTCATGCTTTTTAACAGGCTGCACCTTTTTCCAACTCTCACGCAATACATGAGCGTGAGCCATGGATATAGCACTATGGGTGGAATAGAATATGATGATGGAGGTTGTGTGGAGAAGATAAAAAAGAAGAAAGTCTCACATCGACGAGGCTGCTCAACGGGCTATGGAGATGCCCATCAATTGATGTCAACAAGAGGAGTAGGGATTGCCATGCAACAGATGCACTAGAGCTATAAATGTATGAAAGCTAAACAAAAGAAACTAAGTGGGTGTGCATCCAACTTGCTTTCTCACGAAGACCTAGGGCATTATGAGGAAGCCCATCGTAGGAATATACAAGCCAAGTTCTATAATGAAAAATTCCCACTAGTATATAAAAGTGACAACAAATGAGACTCTCTGTATGAAGAACGTGGTGCTACTTTGAAGCACAACTGTGGATAAGGATAGTAACATTGCCCCCTTTTATTTTATTTTATTTTTTTGGACTTTCTTTTTTTCTTTCTTTTTGGCCTTCCTTTTTTTCTTTTTTTTTCTTTGGCCTTTCTTTTTTCTTCTTTTTTGGCCTTTCCTTTTTTTATTTGGGGACAGTGCTCTAATAATGATGATCATCACACTTCTATTTATTTACAACTCATGAATTACAACTCAAAACTAGAACAAGATATGATGGTGTACCGGGATGGGCAATGAATCAAGAGTGACATGTATCAAAATTTATGCATGGTGGCTTTGCCACAAATACGATGTCAATTACATGATCATGCAAGGCAATATGACAATGATGATGCATGTCATGATAAATGAAACGACGGAAAGTTGCATGGCAATATATCTCAGAATGGCTATGGAAATGACATAATAGGTAGGTATGGTGGCTGTTTTGAGGAAGATATAAGGAGGTTTATGTGTGATAGAGCGTATCGTATCACGGGGTTTGGATGCACCGGTGAAGTTTGCACCAACTCTCAAGGTGAGAAAGGGCAATGCACGGTACCGAAGAGGCTATGGAAAGGTAAAAGTGCGTATAATCCATGGACTCACATTAGTCATAAAGAACTCATATACTTATTGCAAAAGTTTTATTAGCCCTCGAAGCAAAGTACTACTACGCATGCTCCTAGGGGGGAGGTTGGTAGGAGTTAACCATCGCGCGCCCCCGACCTCCACTCAAGAGAAGGCAATCAAAAGAGCACTCCATGCAATAAATTTGTTACACAACTTTTACCATACGTTCATGCTACGAGACTTGCCAACTTCAACACAAGTATTCTTTAAATTCACAATTACCCAACTAGCATGACTCTAATATCATCACCTCTATATCTCAAAACAATTATCAAGCATCAAATGGATCATAGCATCCAATTCACATCCTATGATAGTTTTTATTATACCCAACTTGGATGCCCATCATTCTAGGACCAATTTTATAACCATAGCAAAAAACCATGCTGTTCTAAAAGACTCTCAAAATAATATAAGTGAAGCCTGAGAGATCATCAATTTCTACAAAATCAAGCCACCACCATGCTCTAAAAAGTATAAGTGAAGCACTAGAGCAAAATTATCTAACTCAAAAGATATAAGTGAAGCACATAGAGTATTCTAATCAATTCCAAATCAAGTGGGTTTCTCCCAAAAGGTTTGTACAACAAGGATGATTGTGGTAATCTAAAAAGCAAAGACAAATATCATACAAGATGCTCCAAGCAAAACACATATCATGTGGTGAATAAAAATATAGCTCCAAGTAAAGTTACCGATAAACAAAGACGAAAGAGGGGATGCCTTCCGGGGCATCCCCAAGCTTAGGATTTTGGTTATCCTTGAATATCTTGGGGTTCCATGGTCATCCCCAAGCTTAGTCTCTTGCCACTCCTTATTCCATAGTCCATCAAGTCTTTACCCGAAACTTGAAAACTTCACAACACAAAACTCAACAGGAAATCTCATGAGCTCCGTTAGTGCAAGAAAGAAAAAACACCACATAAGGTACTGTAATGAACTCATTATTTATTTATATTGGTGTTAAACCTAATGTATTCCAACTTCTATATGGTCCATACCCCCCGATACTGGCCATAGATGCATCAAAATAAGCAAACAACACACGAAAAATAGAATCTGTCAAAAACAGAATAGTCTGTAGAAATATGTAACTTTCGAATACTTATGGAACTCTAAAACTCCTACCAAAATATCCCAGGAAATTTGTCTATTGATCTACTGCAAAAAGAATCAACTATAAATCACGTTTCTGTGATTTATTAAAATTATTCTCGTGCGTGCAAAAGTTACTGTTTTTCAGGAGAATCAAATTAACTATCACCCAAGATGATCCTATAGGTTCTACTTGGCACAAACACTAATTAAAACATAAAACCACATCTAAAAAGAGGCTAGATGAATTATTTATTTAATAACATCAAGGAAAAATAATGGGTTGCCTCCCAACAAGCACTTTTCTTTAAAGCCTTTTTAGCTAGGCATTGAGATTTCAATGATGCTCACATGAAAGACAAGAATTGAAGCATAAAGAGAGCATCATAAAACATGTGACAAACACACTTAAGTCTAACATAATTCCTATGCATAGGCTTTTTATAAGTGAACAAATTTGCAAGGCAAGAAAAAACTAGCACATGCAAGGAAGAAGAAAGAGACGATAGCAATCTCAACACAACGAGAGGTAATTTAGTAAGATAAAAATTTCTACGACCATATTTTCCTCTCTCATAATAATTACAAGTAGGATCATAGGCAAATTCAACAAAATAGCTATCACATAACATATTCTCAACATGATCGTCATGCATGTGAAGTTGACACTCTTCCAAAATAGTGGGATTATCATTAACTAAAGTCATGACCTCTCCAAACCCACTTTTATCAAAAACTTCATAAGATTGAACATTATACAAATATGTGGGATCTAAAGTTGACACTCTTCCAAACCCACTTTCAGTATTATTGCAAACATTATTACCAATCTCATATTCATCATGGGGCTTAAATAAAATTTCAAGATTATAAGAAGAATCACCCCAATCATGATCATTGCAACAAGTAGTGGACAAAGCAAAACTAGCATCCCCAAACTTAGGGTTTTGCATATCATTAACACAATTGACATTAATAGAATTTAAAATAATATCATTGCAATCATGCTTTTTATACAAGGAGCTATCGTGAATCTCTTCATAAATTTCTTCATCACAATTTTCACATTCACGAATTTCCAGCAAAACCTCATAAAGATAATCTAGTGCACTCAAATCACTTGGATTTGGTTCATCATAATTGGATCTCTTAAAAAGATTGGCAAGCAGATGAGGATCCATAGATCTTAGGTTCTCTGTTTAGCAATAAATAAACAACTATTCCAACCAAACGAGCAAATGAGCCAAGTAAGACATCAAAGCAAACGAAAAGACGAACAGAAGAAGGGCGAATAAAATGGCAAGGGTGAAGTGGGGGAGAGGAAAATAAGAGGCAAATGGTAAATAATGTAATGCGAGGGAGATGAGTTTGTGATGGGTACTTGGTATGTGTTAACTTGAGCGAAGACCTCCCCGGCAACGGCGCCAGAAATCCTTCTTGCTACCTCTTGAGCATTGCGTTCGTTTTCCTTGAAGAGGAAAGGGTGATGCAACAAAGTAGCGTAAGTATTTCCCTCAGTTTTTGAGAACCAAGGTATCAATCCACTAGGAGGCTCCTCAAAAGTCCCACACACCTACAGAAACAAACAAGAACCTTGCAACCAATGCAATAAAGGGGTTGTCAATCCCTTCACGGCCACTTGCGAAAGTGAGATCTAATAGAGATAATATGATAAGATAAATATTTTTGGTATTTTTATGATATAGATAGGAAAATAAAAAATGCAAATAAAAGTAGATGGAAAACTTATGTAATAAAAGATAGACCCCGGGGCCCATAGGTTTCACTAGTGGCTTCTCTGAGGATAGCATAAGTATTACGGTGGGTGAACAAATTACTGTCGAGCAATTGATAGAAAAGCGCATAGTTATGAGATTATCTAGGCATGATCATGTATATAGGCATCACATCCATGACAAGTAGATCGAAACGATTCTTCATCTACAACTATTACTCCACACATTGACCGACTCCTGCCTCATCTAGAGTATTAAGTTCATGAAGAACAGAGTAACACATTAAGAAAGATGACATGATGTAGAGGGATAAACTCATGCAATATGAAATAAACCCGATCTTTTTATCCTCGATGGCAACAATAAAATACGTGCCTTGCTGCCCCTACTGTCACTGGGAAAGGACACCGCAAGATTGAACCCAAAGCTAAGCACTTCTCCCATTGAGAGAAATATCAATCTAGTAGGCCAAACCAAACTGATAATTCGAAGAGACTTGCAAAGATAACAAATCACACATAAAAGAATTCAGAGGAGATTCAAATATTTCTCATAGATAAACTTGATCATGAACCCACAATTCATCGGATCTCGACAAACACACCGCAAAAAGAGTTACATCGAATAGATCTCCAAGAAGATCGAGGAGAACTTTGTATTGAGATTCAAAGAGAGAGAGAAGAAGCCATCTAGCTAATAACTATGGACCTGAAGGTCTGTGGTAAACTACTTACAACTCATTGGAGAGGCCTTGGAGATGACGTCGAGGCCCTCCGTGGTCGATTCCCCCTCCGGCGGAGCACCGACAAAGGCTCCAAGATGGGATCTCATGGATACAGAAGGTTACGGCGGTAGAAATAGTTTTTCGTGGTGTTCCTGGATGTTTTCGGGGTACGTGGATATATATAGGAGGAAGAAGTAGGTCGATTGACGCTCGAGGGGCCCACGAGGGTTGGGGGCGCGCCCAGCCCCAGGGGGCACGCCGGGCACCCTCGTGGCCGCCTCGTTTGTTGCTTGACGTCCACCCCAAGTCCCCTGGATTGCGTTTGTTCCAAAAAGATCGCTCCTGAAGGTTTCATTCCGTTTGGACTCCGTTTGATATTCCTTTTCTTCAAAAGACTGAAATAGGCAAAAAAAACAGGAATTCAGGCTGGGCCTCCGGTTAGTAGGTTAGTCCCAAAAATGATATAAAAGTGTAAAGTAAAGCCCATAAACATCCAAAACGGGTAATATAATAGCATGGAACAATCAAAAACTATAGATCCGTTGGAGAATTATCAAGCATCCCCAAGCTTAATTCCTGCTCGTCCTCGAGTAGGTAAATGATAAAAATAGAATTTTTGATGTGGAATGCTACCTATTATATTTCTCAATGCAATTTTATTTATTGTGGCATGAATGTTCAGATCCAAATGATTCAAAATAAAAGTTCACATTGACATAAGAAATAGTAATACTTCAAGCATACTAACTAAGCAATCATGTCTTCTCAAAATAACATGGCATTAGAAGGTTCATCCCTACAAAATCATATAGTTAGGCTATGCTTCATTTTCATCACACAAAATACTCCCATCAAGAACAACCCCGGTTTCAGCCAAGCAATTGGTTCATAATTTTAAACGCGCTTCAGCTTTTTTTCAACTCTCACGCAATACATGAGCGTGAGCCATGGATATAGCACTATGGGTGGAATAGAATATGATGATGGAGGCTGTGTGGAGAAGACAAAAAAAGGAGAAAGTCTCACATTGACGAGGCTAATCAACGGGCTATGGAGATGCCCATCAATTGATGTCAACATGAGGAGTAGGGATTGCCATGCAACGGATGCACTAGAGCTATAAATGTATGAAAGCTCAACAAAAGAAACTAAGTGGGTGTGCATCCAACTTGCTTGCTCACGAAGACCTAGGGCATTTTGAGGAAGCCCATCGTAGGAATATACAAGCCAAGTTCTATAATGAAAAATTCCCACTAGTATATAAAAGTGACAAAAAATGAGACTCTCTATATGAAGAACATGGTTCTACTTTGAAGCACAAGTGTGGAAAAGGATAGTAACATTGCCCCCTTTTCTTTTCTTTTCTTTCTTTTTTTGGGCCTTTTTTTTCTTTTTTGTCTTTGTTTTCTTTGGCCTTTCTTTTTTTCTTTCTTTTTTGGCCTTTCCTTTTTTTATTTGGGGACAGTGCTCTAATAATGATGATCATCACATTTCTATTTATTTACAACTAAAAACTAGAACAAGATATGACTCTATATGAATGCCTCTGGCGGTGTACAGGGATGTGCAATGAATCAAGAGTGACATGTATGAAACTTTATTCATGGTGGCTTTGCCACAAATACGATGTCAACTACATGATCATGCAAGGCAATATGACAATGATGATGCGTGTCATGATAAACGGAACAGTGGAAAGTTGCATGGCAATATATCTCGGAATGGCTATGGAAATGCCATAATATGTAGGTATGGTGGCTGTTTTGAGGAAGATATAAGGAGGTTTATGTTTGATAGAGAGTATCGTATCACGGGGTTTGGATGCACCGGCGAAGTTTGCACCAACTCTCAAGGTGAGAAAGGGCAATGCACGGTACCGAAGAGGCTAGCAATAATGGAAAGGTAAAAGTGTGTAAAATCCATTGACTCACATTAGTCATAAAGAACTCATATACTTATTGCAAAAGTTTTATTAGCCCTCGAAGCAAAGTACTACTATGCATGCTCCTAGGGGGGAGGTTGGTAGGAGTTAACCATCGCGCCCCCCGACCTCCACTCAAGGGAAGGCAATCAAAAGAGCACTCCATGCAATAAATTTGTTACACAACTTTTACCATACGTTCATGCTACGAGACTTGCCAACTTCAACACAAGTATTCTTTAAATTCACAATTACCCAACTAGCATGACTCTAATATCATCACCTCTATATCTCAAAACAATTATCAAGCATCAAATGGATCATAGCATCCAATTCACTTCCTATGATAGTTTTTATTATACCCAACTTGGATGCCCATCATTCTAGGACCAATTTTGTAACCATAGCAAAAAACCATGCTGTTCTAAAAGACTCTCAAAATAATATAAGTGAAGCATGAGAGATCAAAAATTTCTACAAAATCATGCCACCGCCATGCTCTAAAAAGTACAAGTGAAGCACTAGAGCAAAATTATCTAACTCAAAAGATATAAGTTAAGCACATGGAGTATTCTAATCAATTCCATATCAAGTGGGTTTCTCCCAAAAGGTGTACAACAAGGATGATTGTGGTAATCTAAAAAGCAAAGACTAATATCATACAAGACGCTCCAAGCAAAATACATATCATGTGGTGAATAAAAATATAGCTCCAAGTAAAGTTACCGATAAACAAAGACGAAAGAGGGGATGTCTTCCGGGGCATCCCCAAGCTTTGGATTTTGGGTATCCTTGAATATCTTGGGGTGCCATGGGCATCCCCAAGCTTAGGCTCTTGCCACTCCTTATTCCATAGTCCATCAAGTCTTTACCCAAAACTTGAAAACTTCACAACACATAATTCAACAGGAAATCTCATGAGCTCCGTTAGTGCAAGAAAGAAAAACCACCACATAAGGTACTGTAATGAACTCATTCTTTATTTATATTGGTGTTAAACCTACTGTATTCCAGCCTCACTGTTGTCAGGCGTGTTGTCCAGGGTGTACTGAAGCACAAGAAGTTCAAAGCTACTCCTTCTTTTGTGAGGCATACTGTTCTTGTCAAGCTTACATAGGAAGATGATGTGGCATGCCTCCACAAACAAGTTTGTGAGTGGCAAGGCCACAAGGTTGTCTTCATGAAGGTTCACATGATTGAGCTGCTGTGGGACATCCTGGATGATGTTCATGGCAAGGTCTGTCTTGTGTCCATCCCAAATTAGATCGAGGCATGAAATAATTGCCCCAGCTAGTGTTTAATAGTAGTTTGGATTGTGTCTAATTATCCGAACCTTGCCTATTATCGAGCCCTCTGGGGCTAGTATTCTGTTTGAATCCTCTATGGGAACTGCTACTACTTTTGTGTGCCCGTGAATCATGTGCGAACCATCGTAATTGTTGTCGAAACAGATGCGTCCTCACTAGTTTTTTCATGAATATGGAATGGTAAGACACAAGTTGTCACGGTTTATCATACGAGCAGTGTGTGTTTGATGAAATAGAGTACTCATTCGAGAACAGTGCGGCGACGTATACATAAGTACTTGTAAACACTGTTGGTGCTACCCCACTTGTAAGCAGTTGTGGAAAACACGGCACATTGGCTCAGCTCGCTTCAACACTAGGCTATCGACCAGCTAACAATCAACAATCTTTTGTCTGACATATAAACAACTATTTATCTTGTTACAGTGCTTCATGTAGTTAACTGAGGCCACAATGTAAATTCCAAACGTTCACACGCTAGTCCAGCGTTCATGTGGAACACTCACATTAAACTCGGTTTCATAAAAAACTTGAAAAGCATAAGTTAAGCAATTTTATACATCTCAATGATTCATAGGACATAACAACCATATATTAGTTCATATCAAAAGACAAAGTTGTGAGAAGGTTTACAAATCAGGAAAAAACAAGCAAGGCTTCTCTGAGCAAAGGGCCTCCTGGCAGGCTTAAATTTCTTGGAGTTCACTCTAGTTTTTTCTTGTTGCCACCATCCAGGGTTAGATTCTCTCATTCTAGAATAACCAATTATAATTGTGGTCTCAGCTGGAATGCTTAACTGAACCATGTAGTGTACTAACCAGCTGAAATTCTTGTGCATTCCACTAAATTTAAGCACCGCTATTTGCAGAAATAAGAAGACCACAATGCCTCTTGTCCGCGCACCTGTCCAAAAAACCGCCATGTAGCTGTGCCACCTAGTCCTTGGTCCATGGATGAACTAGAAGAAAGTGCATTCCGGACTAGGATGTAGTTGTTTTTGCTCGTCCCTGCACTGCAATCAGGAAGTAAAACGTACGAATCAACTTCTTTTAGATTGCGTTGATCATTCTACCTAGTTACTACCAATGTAGGAATACTTGGAACACTGGTGGTTAGAGGACGACAACTAGGTATAGCCATCTCATTGTGTGCAGTTGTAGTAAAAGTGAGGTGTGTACTTTTGATTGCGCAGACAAGAAACGATATGGAGACAGACATCCCTGTTTGTGCAAATACGAAATACGGTTATTTAAATAGTGACAGATATTTGCAGTGGCGTATGATTAACAGCAACATCTATTGTTTTATAATTGGTACTAGATTGACAGTATGAAAGTGCCCTTAAGTAAGTAGCATCACATCACATCAACACTGCCAATAGATTAACATGCACGACAATAGCATTAGTATTATTGTCATAAGAGTAGCACATGGTCAGTAAATGTACAATAAAATTTGTGTAGTTCCACCGGGATGAAGCAATGTTAGTGGTGTGAGATTTAAGTGTAACTGCAAAAACAGAATTCATGGGAAATAAAGCAAGACGGAAGCACTTCATAAAATGGTGGTGGCATAGCTTCAATTTATCGACGGCACTAGACCATTACTTATAGTGACATTAGGTGGCATTGCTTAATGCTTGAAGTGATTTTACATTATCGGTAGCGATATGGGCATAGGGACAGCAGGGGCATAAAGTGGTGAGGCAGATGTGGTTGCCGAGAGTGGCAAACACTCAGGCAACATGTCTGCATTTGTCCCATTTTTTATCTCCTCGCACTATAAAAAAATACACTTCCGTGATGATACGTGTTTGTCACAGTAGGTTGCGTTTTTTTCATGCATGTACATCCATGACGATTTTATGACAGAATCAAGATAGTCATACCTGTGCTGTCGTAGAAGTGTTCCATGACATTACCAAAATTATCATCACGGAAGTGTCCACTTCCATGATGATAAATCGAGTGTCACAGAAGTGCTTTCGTCAAGGGTGACCGACACGTGGCATCCACCATAACGGAATGCCGTTAAGCTATCGGGTCTGGTTTTGGATCCGATAACCTGTTAACAGCCCGGACCAATGGGGATTTTCCATGTGTAAAATCATCATTGGACGGAGGAAACACGTGTTGCCTCACCGTTGGGACAGATGTCATCCACTCGTTGGACAAGAGGCGCCTATGATAGGTCGACACATGGCACGGCCCAAGAGTGGCCCATTCCGGTGAAAAAGGCCGACCCAGTAAAAATTAGCAGGCCGGCCCATATAAGGCCTACCTGTGTCAGGTCCATTTAAGCCCATGACCCATACGAGATGTGCCAATTCGGCCCGTCAACGGCCCGTTAAAGATTTGACACCATTGCAGCCCATCGTCAGTTCGAGCCCTTTAACAGCCCGATATATATTTGGGCTCAATATCGGCCCGATGATATTTCGGCCTATTAACGGCCCATTCAATGGATGGGCCAATTTTCAGGATGTACATCTTTCGGCCTTTTAGCGACCTGTTTAAATGTTGGGCTAATTTCCGGCCCGGTGTGTCTTTCAGCCTGTTGACGGCCCATAAATCAGATGGGCCATTTGTAGTCGGACCTGAGTTTTGGCCTTTTAGCGATCCATTTAAGTGTTTGGCCAATTACCGGCCCGGTGTCTCTTTCAGCCTGTTGACGGCCCATAAATCAGTTGGGCCATTTTTAGTCGGACCTGAGTTTTGGGCCTTTAGCGATCCATTTAAGTGTTGGGCCAATTCCCGGCCCTGTGTGCCTTTTGGCCTGTTAACGGACCATAAATGAGTTGGGCCATTTGTAGTCGGACCTGAATTTTGGCCTTTTAACGACACATGCCCTTCATGGTCCAATACCAGCCCGGTTTCTCTTTCGGCCCACTAAAGGCCCACAACACAGTTGGGCCATTTACAATACAACCTGACTTTTGACCTCTTAGCGGCCCCTGCTCTTCATGGTCCAGTACAAGCCCGCTGTCTCTTTCGGCCTGCTAACGGCCTACAATATAGTTGGGCCATATGTAGCCCGAACTTAGTAACGGCCTGTTAACGGCCCATGAAATCAACTGGGCCCACCTGTTGCCCGCTTCGATGTCGGCCTATTAACGATCCGGGGGGTAAGAGGGCCGATCATTAACTTTCGGCCTAGTAATGGCCCATTAACTTAATGGGCCCACTAAAGTTCGTACAAGTCTTTAGGCCAAATTATATAATTTGAGCCCATTACGACGAGCAATTATGCACATGACCAAAACCGATCAAGCAAAGGTACGGCATATAGGGAAAAATGTTGCACATCCAGCATATATTACAGGAAATTACATCCACTGGGCAATCAAAGATTGATGCTAGTGCAAATAAATGAACAGAACCTAACGATCTACAACGTCACAATCTGCAACCTTAGCATGGATGACGCCCATAAGCATGTGGGAAAGTTCTTGCTCCTATGCTACACTGTCTCTGAAAACATTGATCAGTTGTTGTGTCGCACGACTCTGCACCTCTGATTCCTCCACCATTTCCATCATTGCTTTAGCCATTAATTGGTTCACAAACATACATTTTTCCGTTGCATTCAAGAGGATACTGAACAGATTCAGATGGCGATTTTGGCAGGCTTGTATTATTGATAGCGGAGAGTGTCTCGACCACTGCATCATAACATAAATTAGAAGGGGAACCAAACAGATTAATCATGAGTTATTGCCATATTACCTGGCCTAGATTTATTGGAAAGAAACAATGGGGTTGCCTTGCTGTTTTCAGAGTTTATCTTCTTATCTTCAGCAACATGCGCCAAATTAACACAGTAGCATTGCTATCATTGGCCGATAATAGGAAAGCAACATTGACACAACGAACGTTTGGGCAACTAACCTACACCAAATTAACACAATATGGCACAACTATCATCAGCCAGGTTGGTAATACGAAAGCAACATTGACACAATGAATGAATGGGCAATCAGAGCAGCACTACAATTCAGTAATGTGTATGATATGAGATAGTACACACATGCAGCTCAGTATGCAAAACTACCACACAGTTTTCCTTACAAAAATCAACATTGTGGCCTTTAATCGTACATTTTTTTACAACTAAATTTGGATCAGATAAAGGTTGGATTCACGCCGATTAACAAAATACATGCTGATGTAAAAATATAGTGATATACAACACGTATTTACATCAGCATTGGAGCACAGAGAATTCCCGCAAGATATTTTCCCCGAATACGATCCCAATGGAGGAAGTCTTCTATCGTTTAACCTTATTTTCTAAAAGAGAGATGGGTAAGAAACATGTAGAAAATATGATCAGAATGCTATAAAATTTCATAGTGCGAGGATACGCACACGCTTCTTAGAATGGAGTTGACATTATTTTGCTGGATTGGAGCGGACTAGTTCTTTGGCCACTGGAATCTGCTTGTTATCAGTGGGAGTTGGGGTTCTCTGTGCTGGAGCAGTATCTATGAAAAATGGAGTTGGTTTATTATCTCCTAGCGTTTGGATCTTTTGCAAAGACCTAGTTTGTAACCCTTCAGATTCTAACATAGCCGTCTTCCCCTTGCATGCCTTATATAGAAGAATGCCGATTCAGTTATAAAGCATGCTACAGCAGAGATGGAATAGATACTGAAGAATAGAAAGGCATGACATATTGACATGTATTCCCTCCATCCGGAAATAAATGGATGGGTCTAGGCGTATTTCAGTTCTAGATACATCCAGTTTTATCCATTTCTGCGACATTTAATCCGGACGGAGGGAGTATGATGTAAGAGCTGGGGATACGACAGGACAACACAGTAAAAAAACACTAAAAACCCCACTATAGAACCAAAGTATTCAAACCCACTGATATGAGATAGTACACTCATCTAGCTCAGGATTCAAAACTACCAGGCAGTTTTCCTTACAAAAATCAACATTGTGGCCTTTAATCATACATTTTGCTACAACTAAATTTAGATCAGATAAAGGTTTTATTCATGCTGATTAACAAAATACATGTTGATGTAAAAATATAGTGATATACAACAGGTACTTACATCTGCATTGGAGCACAGAGAATTCCTGCAAGAATCTTTCCTCACAGACGATACTAGTGCAGAAATTCTTCTATCTGTTAAGCTTATTTTCTAAAAGAGAGATGACTAAGAAACATGTAGAAAATATGATCAGCATGCTATAAAATTTCATGATGCAAGGATACGCACACGCTTCTTAGAGTGGAGTTGACATATTTTTGCTAGACGGGAGCGGACTAGTTCTTTGGCCACTTGAATCTGCTTATTATCAGTTGGAGTTGGGTTTCTCTGCGCTGGAGTTGGTTTATTATCTCCTGGCGTTTGGATCTTTTGCAAAGGCCTTGTTTGTAACCCTTCAGATTCTAACATAGTCGTCCTCCCCTTGCATGCCTTGTATAGAAGAATGATGATTTAATTATAAAACATGCTACAACAGAGAGATGGAATAGATACTGAAGAATAGAAAGGCATGACATATTGGCATGTATTTCCTCCATCCGGAAAAAAGGATGGGTCTAGGCGTATTTCAGTTCTAGATACATCCTTTCTTATCCATTTCGGCAACATGTAATCCGGGCGGAGGGAGTATGGTGTAAGAGCTAGGGATACGACAGAACAACAAAGTAAATAAACACTAGTTGAATGTAAAACTGTATGCTAGCGGAATACATACAGAAAAAACTAATGCAACATACACGTGTATGATTGGGAAACTAAGATGGCATTACAACAGAGTACTAGAACAACACTTCAATGTAAAAAAACATGGTATGGTAGACAGATGAAGTACATACTGATGAATAACAATGCATAAGATATTCAGAAGCATGATGTCCAAATTAAGCAGATGGCATTGCGATAGAGTAGAATGACAGTACTTGAATTGGAAAACATGTTATCGTGAATGGAATAGGTACTGAAAAATAGGAAGGCATGACATATTTACATGCATGATCAGCATGCTAAGCACATGGCATTGCAACAGAGTAGATACACTCCAGGACATTATATGCATGTTGTACCCATATCACAGGCCAAGTTAGAGCAAGGACCTTGTGGGGTGAAGAGGATTCATCATCTTTCTGCAAGTCTTCTGAAGAACTGCGTTTACATGTTCCATCATATTGGGTATCATTGACATCAAGTTTATTGGCCTTTACATTGCTCCGTGAGGTTCTTATGGATATATAAGTGTGTGCAATTATACCTGACATGCATGGAAGACAACTAGTAGTTAGATTTATGTAATGAGTGCCTATAGGAGATGACATAAATAGTAGGACTGGGGTTAACTAGCAGCAACAGGTCTCAAAAACTAAAGGGAGAACACAGATGAAAGCTACAGAATATGTATCGTTTGTACTCGAGATTAACTAGATGGCACACAAAAGTATTAAAGAACAACATAGGTAATACTAGAAGTGGTATAATACTATAATCACCAGCCTGTAGGATAGCATTGGCTGATGGATGATAACTATGGAACAACGTTACCTAAAGAACAAGTATCTTAGCTGAACTATGGAACAACGTTAACTCCTGAACAAGACCCGTGAGAGATCAACATGAATATACAGTGAAATGTGATAATCTATTTTCCATGATTAGATGAATAACAAAGCCATAAATGTTGTACACAAGTAAGATGAGGGTACAACCTATCTGGCCGCCATCCATAGGAGTGAGCATCATGTGCTGACTTATCGATGGCCCTCCAGTTGTTGTGGCTATCCATGTCGAGCACGCGCATTCGATGCAGGGAACTATTGAGTGGGGACTATAGCTCCCTTCTGATGTATGCTTCCCTTGTTGGAGCAACTGAGGTGAGTCAGAAGATGGTGTGGCTGAAGAAGCAGATAACGCATAATGTTAAGAACGACATATCTCTTTGATCCGAAGAAATACACTAAGAGATCAACAACAAGGCACGAGAGTGGTCACACGTCTGTTGACTTAAGACTAAATTGGGATCACACGGTTTTATTTTATTTTGGTACTGTCTGATCTACGCCGGATGGCTTGATGGCCGTCTTGTGCCTCCTGGCTGACACTGTTCAGAATCTTCCTGGAGAGCCAGCGACCAACGACAGAGTAGCCTGCCTCCGTTGTCTGTGGCCCCGGCCAAACCCCCGCTCCCCGCCCCGCCGCACTGACGTGGTTGCGCCGCCCCCAGGCCAATCCACAAAGACTCTCCGTCATCCAGATCCAGCGGCGGCAGTACCTTCAACCCATGCAACTCTAAGATAGCCATATAAGCGCTGCTTCCGCGGCGAACTTGCGGCCCCGCACCCTTACGTTAGACACCAGCCAACTGGCAGCTTAGGAGCTCCGCCGCCTTGATGGGTGTTGCTTCCCATTGGGAATCGATTGGCCCAGAATTTTTTTCAGATAACTGATGCCTAAATAAAGTGATTTGAGATGAGGGTGTGACCTATCTGGCGGCATGGTGAAGTAGGCAGGTCCAGCTGCCGAGTCGGTGAGGCCGACGCGGTTGCGGTGGCGACCAGCGGCAGGGAAGCAGCGCCGGGACTCTGGCCGGATCCGAAGTTGGAGTCGCTCCAGCACCGTGAACAACGGCGGGGTGAATCGGCTCTTGTACGATTCACACGGCCATCGTCGAGGTAGCTCCAGCAGCACGGAGTAAGAGGCACACGGCCCAGTGCATGGCGGCAAATGGACAATGTCTCCGGCATTAGGGAGGAGGGTGGCTGTGAAATTGGTGCGGTGGGGGGCACCATGGAGGAGGGGCTGAGGTTTCACGGCTCGGGAGAAGGGAGCTTCCGGGGAGAAGGTGATTTGGCGCCCACGAGGTATAAATGGGCGGGGAGGGGGGGATTGGGAGGGGAGTGGAGCCATGTCTTACGGACGTATTTTTCTGTAATGTGAGGGGGAGTTACATTTCTACCCCTGCCTTTAGGCTTCTTGGCTTGGGTCTGTGTACTGAGGATCGGGGATAGTAGAGTAACTTTGCTTCTCCCCAAACAGTGGGTGAGAGCGATTTCGGGAGAGAAGGGCGTGTTTTGAAATATAGTGGGCGCGAGCGATTTCGGGCGAGGAGAGCGTGTTTTGAAATAGTGGGCGCGAGCTATTTCGGGCGAGGAGAGCGTGTTTTGCTGACCATGGTTTATGAATTATTCGGCACATGTCATTTGGGCCAAGGAGAAGGCGCGCTTGGATGAAGTTATGAACCTACCCTCGATGTACAACGGGACAATTAATGCGTGTCCCACATAGGGCGGTAATTTCGTGTCTCCCATTTATTTGCTCAGGCGAATTCCACCGAGCAGAGGATGTTTAACGGTTCGTTCAAATTTTGGGAGAACAAGCATCCACATCTACCTTACCAAGTCGATTCGAATCAAATTTCGAAATATTAGCTTGCCACTTCATTTTTAGATGGAGAGATGATGCTCGGGAGTAATGTGTTTTTACATGCTCGTTGCTAGCGATTTACTATATGACAAATAGTTGACCCACTCAAAAACGCGAATCAAACCCAAACTAAAATATCTCGATTCAATGAAATAGCCCGTTCACTAGGTCAAAATAGTGAACTAAATCCAAAGTTGAACACCTCAATCGAGTAGCATGTTGTACAGTATTATAGTACTCCATGAACATGTTGAAAGTCAAATTAATGAACTTGTTTGATATACGCATATATCCATTCATGTGTGGATTGCAGACAACATGTTCTCCAATGTAAATATTTGAATGCAAGTTTATATCGAAACATGGTTTATATCAGTCTTTGATGCATAAAACGCGACCTCCCCCTCTCCCGGACTCCTGCTCTCTCTCTCTCTCTCTCGCTCTCTCTCTCTCTCTCTCTCTCTCTCTCTCGTCGACAATCTTCAATTCTGTTGCACACATCCGACACACAAACCTTGTTGGTCCCTCTCCCTTTCTCTCCATCTCTCTCTCTCTCTTTGTGTGTGTGTGGGGGGGGGTCTTTCTAGTTCGCATGCATATATACTCCATCTATAGGTCTCTCTCGCACACTATCTATGATACTCTAGTCCAACCTAGATATCTTGGGTGCACTCATCGTACGCACACAAATTCCTTGGCTCGTTACCCATAACTCTCTCACGCACCACTCTGTCGTCTCAGAGCTCTTCCCCCTCTCTCTCAAACTCTCCATCTAAATGGGTCACACATACACATGCATATCTCACTCGCACTCGATAGGCCCATCTAAAACTCTATCTCTCTCCCTCGTTCTCTCTCCATCTCACATGCACACACACACAATCTCATTCCTAGCTAGCCAAGTATGATGGTCTCTCACTCAATTGTAGGCACACGCAGTCCCCCGTATATGTATATGACTAGCTAATCTTAGTCTCCATCACAAACATGTGCATGGTCTATCTCAATTTCTCTCGGGGCATCTTTCTATCGCGCACGCACCTCCCTCGATCTCCCACCCATATAGTCCCCTCACGATCTCGAGGGGATCTCTCTATCACAAACAAACCCTCTCTCCCTCCCCATGCGTCCATGTTCTCCATGTGTCCCTCTCGACCTTTGTTCCTGTTTGGTCAGGCCTCTATTGGACATGTGCTACAGGGGTGTCTCTCTCCGTTGCAAACAATCACGCACTAGCTATCTTCGTGTATCTCATCGCCTCACTTTTCCATCTCGGAGATGCATGCGTGATATGTTCGCATAAGAAACAAAAAAACACACTCTCTCTAATTTATCATTTGTTGTCACTTTCTCTTTCACACACATACTCTTTTTTGCACACATACTCATTCTCCTTTACACGCACTTGATCTGTCTCGACTTAGCACTCTCCTCGGTCCATAGCATATAGATTTATTGAAAAGTCAAACATCACAAAGTTTGACCATGTACGTGGAGAAAAACAATTACGTCTAGAACGGCAAACATATACCATTAGAATCACCATGAGATGTAGTTTTGTATGATGTATCTTTGGTATTCTAGATATAAATAACATTTGCATAAACCTGATCAAAGTTTCCAAAGTTTGACTTCTAAAAAATTTACATGCATTGCATTATCGAGCGGATGGAATATCTCTTTCCCCCTCTCAGCTATCCGACACACCACACAGCCTTATCGGGGCTCCTCAATCTCTCTCAAATTTTATTGGTCAGTTTGGTTCATGACCTGACCCTCATGCCTTGATGGCCAGTACTGCCTGGTGTGGACGTGAGATGTAAAATATTTCTGGCTGGCCAGGCTTGTGTGGTGCTAAAGTGTTTGGTTCATGCCTGGGCCACGCAAAGCATCAACGTCCCATCAATCAGTCCATGCAGCAATTATTTAATGCAAATATCTATCCAGGGCTGTTTTTAGCCTCGTGGCCGCACGGCCAGGCACGACCAGGCATTCAAGATCGGTCGCCTGGGCTAGGCTACTTGCAGTGTCTGGAGTCCAGCCAGGCTAATTAAGTGCAAGGGAATCCAGGCCAGGCGGGCTTTCTTTCTCATAGGGTAGCAACTAAACAAGCATGCATGAAATCCAGGCACAACCCCAGGCCAGGCAAAAGATGCTCAGGACGCAAACCAAACTGACCTTATATCTCCCTGGTTCACACATACACATGTCTTTCTCGCGCTATACATATAGACCCATCCAACACTCTCCATCCTTGTTCTCTCTCCATGTGACACGCACCCCCCTAAGTACCATAATCCCTCACTCCATCATAGGTGCAAGCACTCCCCCCCTAAGTATGATTATCTCTCACTAGCCATCAGGAACACACGTATTGTCTCCTTCCATCCATACGTCTATCTCGATATCTCTCGGGGCATCTTCTATCGCGCACACACCTTGTCACTCGATCTCCCACCAATGTAGTCCCATCACGATCTCTAGGGGATCTCTCTATGACAAACATACACTCTCTCCTCCCCATGTCTGCATTTTCTCCGTACGTCTCTCTCGACCTCTCTCCCTTGTTTGTCAGACCCCTCTTGGCCACGTGCTAGGGGTCTTGCTCTCTCGGTTACAAACAACCACACACTATCTCCTCGCCTTGCCTCTGTTGTCGAAGATGCATGTGTGATATGTTTGCATAAGACACACACGCTTTCTCTCTACTTTTATCGTGTGTTTTCCATGTCTCTTTCATACATCACACACACTTTTTTCACTCACTCTTTCTATTTCTCTCTCTCTCTCTCTAGTTAGGGACTCTGTCACGTCCATAAGCATATGGATTTAAAAGTCAAACCTTAGAAAAGTTTGACCAGGTATATGTGGAGAAAAACATTTACATCTAGAACGATCATTAGATTCATCACAACATGTACTTACTTCATACTATCATTTATCTTTGGTATTGTAGATATAAGTAATTTCTTTATAAACTTGGTCAAAGTTTCAAAAGTTTGACTTAAAAAAATGTTCGAACTACATTATCGAACAGAGGGAGTAGCTCTTTCTCTCTCTCTCTCTCTGCTGTCTCTCACAGGCCTCCCCTCTCACTCGAACTCTCTATACCAACGGATTACGCTCACTGTGTCAGTGTATAGCTTCGTATATTGTTTAGTTGACCGGTCAACCAGTCCACATGCTGCCTTGTCAGCTCGTGTTCTGTATCTTCGTGTGCTGGCCCATGTGGCAGCGGGTGAAAATAAGTAAACTAGAGGCCCATCCAACACGCGGTGAAGTAAACAAAGTTGAAACCACTCGGGGTAGCACCCCGCATGCTAGTAATTTGAGGGCGCATTGAGGACACACTTCTTGCGTGTGAAGGACGCACTCGTGCACAATTAACCACTACGCGGCGGCATGCACTGAAAGACGCACTCGCGCACACCCAGCACACAACACACACCAGCACACGTGTACACCGGCGTCGCGGCCGGTTGATATGGACGGCGAGGCAGCCAACAAGCGGAGGCGGCTCGATCCAAAACCGCATCCGGCGAGCCAGGACTTCATCAGCAGCCTCCCCGACGACATGCTGCTCGTCATCATCGGCCTCCTCCCCACCAAATCTACCGTGCGGACCGCCCTGCTCTCCCGGCGGTGGTGCCCCCTCTGGCGCTGCGTCCCCCTCAACCTCACCGTCGAGAGCTGCCTCTGCGACGGGGAATGCAAACACATCGCCGCAGTCTCCAAGATCCTTTCATCGCACCCTGGGCCAACCAGACGCCTTGACATCCGCATGTTCAGTACCAACTGCAAGGTCCAACCAAAGTTCGACGAGTGGTTCTTATCCCCCGCCCTAGATCAGCTCGAGGAGCTCAGCTTTGAAGCCGGACGATGTCGCTCTCTGCCGCCGTCCGCGCTCCGCCTCACGCCAACGTTGCACCTCGCCAGCTTCAGCTCCTGCTATCTTCCCCAGATTAATGTCGCGCCCGCCCTTCTTCTCCCTCAACTCAAGCAGCTCGACCTCTTCGACATTTTCATATCGAATAAGGCTATGGAGCACCTTCTCCGCAACTGTACTACGCTTGAGTACCTTCGTCTTGAGCAGATCCATGGGTTCATTAGCCTCCACATCGCCTCGACGAATCTCCGATGATTTATGTGTCTTGCTTGCCCCGCAACAAGACATCAACTGGGAAGAGATCACTCCAGCTATTCCACATTATGTTCATTGATAATGCGCCTTTCCTTGATAGATTGCTTATATCGCATCTAGAAGGTCCAACAAAAATCAGGGTCATTGACGCGCCGAAATTGACAGCGTTGGTGTACTCGTCTGCCAAATTCTCTGAACTCTTTATTTGATCCGTAATCTTTCGGGTACATCACTCATCTTCTTCTCCGTCTTCCTGAAATTCACATTTTTAAATTTCTTCCAGAAAATGATTCCCACAAGCTTGACCCAGTCTATGCACATAGTAAAGATCTTGGCAATAAAATCTATCGGCCCCAATCTGGATCAAGTTGTTGGATTCCTTACATGCTTTCCGTGCACGGAGAAGGTACTCATCAAGGTGAAACTTCTTTCCTATTAGTAAACGGTAATCACAATGTAGCTCATTTTTTCGTAATTTTCCCAAATTAAGATGACAAGTGTAGTGTTCAAAACTGCATCTACGCACTGCACTGAAAGAAATGTTTTTAGTATTTTTTTCTCACGTGATCACCTGCATTGTTTTTATGTTGTACTACTATAGTAGCCTAGGCTAGTCATAGTGGAAATTAACTTAGACTACTCCAGTAACTCTATGGTTACCCTAAGAGCAAGTACTACCTCCGTCCTGGTTTACTCTTCCTATTTTGTAGTATCAAAATTTGACCATAGATTTAACTGACAAAATGTTAATGCATGTCACTAAGAACTATATGGATTCGTATCTGAACATAACTTCAAATGGTGTAATTCTTAGTGACATGCATTGGCATTTTCTTAGGTAAATCTATGGTCAAAATTTTATACTAAATACGAGGTAGTACTCCCTCAGTCCCAAAATTCTTGTCTTACATTTGTTTAGATACGGATGTATCTAACAATAAAATGTAACTAGATACATCCGTATTTAGACAAATTTAAGACAAGAATTTTGGGGCGGAGGGAGTACAAAAGTGGGCCATGTAGGCCAAAACACGTGCCAAATTCACTTGTGATGCATTTGGCATCGATGCCCCTCCATTGCTCACCTGGTGCCCCAATCTGAATCACCTACTTTGCTCCGGTGCCAAATTAACTCACGCAATGAAAAAACACTTGCGTGGGAGAGAGAGAGAGAGAGAGAGAGGACGGAGGCAATAAAAAAACACTTGTTTGGGAGAGTGATAGGTTGGTGTAGTTGGTTTGATCGATTTGTTTATACATGTGGGTCTGTGTGCACATCGGTGCCAACTCTCTCACATCGCGAGAGCGGTGCCAAAATCTTTTGATTTGACATTGATGCGTATTATGTGGCATACTTTTGCAAAATATGGCATCGGCCACATAGTGGAAGGCAACAAATGCCCAAGCTCTTCACGTGCTCCTAGGTAAATGAGAGGAAACAGAAAGAGAGAGAGAGAGAGAGAGTGAAAAAATATCACCAGCCAACCAACCCTATCGTATGAGCGAATGATATTGGTACCTCTTGATGACACGGCAATCTTATACAGCCAGCTGCTCTAATATGTTCTCTTCTTTTGCAGATAAAAAAAGACCTGAAAGTGAAAAATGTGCTGCACTATAACAATCTCATCGAATGCCTTGATCTCCATCTTACAAAAATTGATTTGATCGACTACCAAGGCAACACATCTGAGATTAAATTGGCCAGGTTCTTTGTTCTGGAGGCAAGTGTGCTCAAGGTAATGAGGTTTGGCGTTCTCTGGCGCAACAATGAATGGCATGCTGATCACCGCAAGCCTCTAAGCCTACATGACAAAGTCTCCGCAGAAGCTGAATTTGTTTTTGAAACATCAACTGGCCAGAGACTCGAAAACTTTTTTGCCCATTAGTGACTTGTCAGGGCGGTGGATTTTAGTTTGTACGATAATGCTGCATCCACCTAAAGTAACGAAAGTTCTTACGTAAACTTCCTAGTAATTCCCTCTTCGTAGGTGCAACATTACTCCTAACATTTGTAATATCAGTTTGAAACTTGTAATATTGCCATGTCTATTCTTGCGTTTTCAAAATCCTGCGAATCAAACAGGTCCTGAGTTGGTGATGATGTTGTGCCTCCCATCTTTCACCAATAGCCATCGGATCTAGATCTGACGCATATAAACCAAACTTCTCCATTTTTGCAAAAAGATGCCGCACTTGTTCCCTATTTAAAAACAACTCCTTTTCTCTCACAATCAGCCTTATCTCCTCCCCACCACATCTAGAATGCCATGGAAAAATCTGGCGCGATGGCTGCTGCCGGTGCCGTCCACCCCCAATCTTGGTGTTCCGTGCAATGCACGGGCATCTACACACGGGAAATTATGTCGAACAGGACTAGTTGTAAGTAGGCTAGCTCTACAGCCATGATGATAGTGACTACAGACGGTGAGGCTGACTATGGTATGCCGAACACGGCGCCTATACTTAGGTGTCATCTCCGGCACAGGGTCTTTTCACTTCACTATGAGGAGCAGCACATAATAATTTGACCAACGGGTAGTACATTGCTAGTACACCTACTACATTGGTAGTATTACTACTAGTACTAGTAGCACCACCTTCTGGATTTAGGAGTACTACCACGTCCATCTGGATTTTAGTATTTGACTAGCAATATCTAGTAATGCATGTCACAAAAAATGTACTACTCCCTCTATAAATAAATACATGGTGTATTGTTTTATTCCTATCGGCGAGAGAACTTAATGTCTTTTTGCTAATTAATAGGATTACATGCAATGAACTAAACACTACATGTCATTTTTGGTAGCCTCGAGTCATTGAAAGCATGCACGGCCCACATATCTCATTGGTTGATATGTCACAAAATAAGAAACGAGGAGGGAGTTAATGTACCGTGCCTAAGTGTTTTGGGATTATTTGGTTTTCGTAAGGTGACTTACACAACATTTTTGTTTACATGCATTAACATTTTATTAGTTAAATCAAAGGTCAAAACTTGGCGCAAAATGCAAAGGGGACCAATAAACCTGTAAACATCAAACTTCTCTCGCTTGGCCCCAACTAGAGATCCGGTGAGATGACTATACTGCACTGGCACGGAGGGGGACACAGCTTCATTGACTTACTGCAACTGCCTTTAGGTGAATAACACATGGGCCCAAAGGGTGGCTGGCCCACCTATCATATAGCCAAAGGCAGGTGCAGTAGAGGGCCGAGGAGTAGATGGCCAACACGCACGTGAATTCAACACAGTTTGCACTTCTCATATAAAGGCTCCCTGCCGGTCCAATCTACTTCCTCCGTCTAGGTGAGTAAGTCATCTTAGGTTGTGCACCATGACCAAGAAGGAGGGGAAAATGAGAGAACTTAATGTTTATTTGCTAATTAATAGCATTGCATGCAATGAGCTGACAACTGCATGCCGTGTTTGGTAGTCTAGAGTCATTAAAAGCATGCACACCCCAAATCTCTTATTAGTTGATATGTCAAGAAACAAGAAACGAGGTAGAAGTTAATGCACCGCGCCTAAGTGTTTTGGGATTATTTGGTTTTCGCAAGATGACTTACACACCTAGACTGAGGGAGTAGTATGAAATCCTACGCACCTACGCACGCTAACCAAGTGCAAGAGTGATCACTCGGATCGCAAGATCAGTTTTCTAGAAGCTAAGTTAGACCCATGGAGGCGATGAGCGCGAGCAGGCTGTGCCAGATGGTCCACGATGCCGGCTTGTGTCCCGGCACTGAGGAATGTCTCCAGGTATTGCTTGAGACCGCCAAGGCGAGGGGCCGATTGGACTATAACTTCGTCTCCTTGTTCGACGAGGTCCTTGTTGGTTTCCTCGACAAGTTCACCGTCATCAAGAAGCTCGCGGACGACTTTGACGTACACCTCCAACCGACGCGCCCAGGCTCTGCGATGCCTGCCACCCTCAACGTCCACTATGGTGACAACTGCTACGTCTTGAGCTTGCGTTGGTTTTCCTTGAAGAGGAAAGGGTGATGTAGCAAAGTAGCGTAAGTATTTCCCTCAGTTTTTGAGAACCAAGGTATCAATCCAGCAGGAGGCTCCTCAAAAGTCCCACGCACCTACACAAACAAACAAGAACCTCGCAACCAACGCAATAAAGGGGTTGTCAATCCCTTCACGGCCACTTGCAAAAGTGAGATCTGATAGAGATAATATGATAAGATAAATATATTTTTGGTATTTTATGATATAGATTGGAAAAGTAAAGATGCAAATAAAAGTAGATTGAAAACTTATATGATAAAAGATTGACAAGGGGGCATAGGTTTCACTAGTGGCTTCTCTCAAGATAGCATAAGTATTACGGTGGGTGAACAAATTACTGTCGAGCAATTGATAAAAAAGCGAGTAATTATGAGATTATCTAGGCATGATCATGTATATAGGCATCACGTCCGTGACAAGTAGACCGACTCCTGCCTGCGTCTACTACTATTACTCCACACATCGACCACTATCCAGCATGCATCTAGAGTATTAAGTTCATAAAGAACGGAGTAACGCATTAAGAAAGATGACATGATGTAGAAGGATAAACTCATGCAATATGATATAAACCCCATATTTTTATCCTCGATGGCAACAATACAATACGTTCCTTGCTGCCCCTACTGTCACTGGGAAAGGACACCGTAAGATTTAACCCAAAGCTAAGCACTTCTCCCATTGCAAGAAAGCTCAATCTAGTAGGCCAAACCAAACTAATAATTTGAAGAGAGTTGCAAAGATAACTTAATCACACATAAAAGAATTCAGAGGAGATTCAAATATTTCTCATATATAAACTTGATCATAAACCCAGAATTCATCGGATCTCGACAAACACACTGCAAAAAGAGTTACATCGAATAGATCTCTAAGAAGATCGAGGAGAACTTTGTATTGAGATTCAAAGAGAGAGAAGAAGCCAACTAGCTAATAACTATGGACCCGAAGGTCTATGGTAAACTACTCACAACTCATCGGAAGGGCCTTGGAGTTGATGTAGAGGCCCTCCATGGTCGATTCCCCCTCCGGCGGAGCACCGACAAAGGATCCAAGAGGGGATCTCGCGGATACAGACGGTTGCGGTGGTGCAATAAGGTTTTCATGGTCTGTTATGATGTTCTTGGGGTACATAGGTATATATAGGAGGAAGAAGTAGGTCGGTGGACGCTCGAGGGGCCCATGAGGGTGGGGGGCGCGCCCACCTATAGGCGGAGCGCCGGGCACCCTCGTGACCGCCTCGCTTGTTTCTTGACTTCCACTCCAAGTCTCCAGGGTTGCATTTGTTCCAAAAAGATCGCTCCCGAAGGTTTCATCGCGTTTGGACTCAGTTTGATATTCCTTTTCTTCGAAACACTGAAATAAGCAAAAAACAGCAATTCAGGCTGGGCCTCCAGTTAGTAGGTTAGTCCCAAAAAATGATATAGAAGTGTAAAGTAAAGCCCATAAACATCCGAAACGGGTAATATAATAGCATGGAACAATCAAAAATTATAGATACGTTGGAGACGTATCAAGCATCCCAAGCTTGCTCGTCCTCGAGTAGGTAAATGATAAAAACAGAATTTTTGATGTGGAATGCTACCTAGCATAATTCTCAATGTAATTTTCTTTATTGTGACATGAATGTTCAGATCCAAATGATTCAATATAAAAGTTTCATATTGACATAAGAAATAGTAATACTTCAAGCATACTAATCAAAGCAATCATGTCTTCTCAAAATAACATGGCTAAAGAAAGTTATCCCTACAAAATCATATAGTCTGGCTATTGCTCTATCTTCATCACACAAAGTATTTAATCATGCACAACCCCGATGACAAGCCAAGCAATTGTTTCATACTTTAGTAATCTCAAACTTTTTCAACTTTCACGCAATACATGAGCGTGAGCCATGGACATAGCACTATATGTGGAATAGAATGGTGGTTGTGGAGAAGACAAAAGAAAGGAGAAGATAGTCTCACATCAACTAGGCATATCAACAGGCTATGGAGATGCCCATTAATAGATATCAATGTGAGTGAGTAGGGATTGCCATGCAACGGATGCACTAGAGCTATAAATGTACGAAAGCTCAATAAAAATAAACTAAGTGGGTGTGCATCCAACTCGCTTGCTCACGAAGACCTAGGGCATTTTGAGGAAGCCCATCATTGGAATATACAAGCCAAGTTCTATAATGAAAAATTCCCACTAGTATATGAAAGTGATAACATAGGAGACTCTCTATCATGAAGATCATGGTGCTACTTTGAAGCACAAGTGTGATAAAAAGGATAGTAGCATTGTCCCTTCTCTCTTTTTCTCTGATTTTTTTATTTGGACTTTCTCTTTTTTTAGCCTTTTTTTTAAAGTCTGAAGTCTCATCCCGACTTGTGGGGGAATCATACTCTCCATCATCCTTTCCTCACTGGGACAATGCTCTAATAATGAAGATCATCACACTTTTATTTATTTATAACTCGAGATTACAACTCAATACTTAGAACAAGATATGACTCTATATGAATGCCTCCGGTGGTATACCGGGATATGCAATGAATCAAGAGTGACATGTATGAAAATTATGAAGGTGGCCTTGCCACAAATACGATGTGAACTACATGATCATGCAAAGAGCAATATCACAATGATGATGCATGTCATATAAACGGAACAGTGGAAAGTTGTATGGCAATATATCTCGGAATGGCTATGGCAATGCCATAATAGGTAGGTATGGTGGCTGTTTTGAGGAAGGTATATGGTGGGTGTATGGTACTGGCAAAAGTTGCGCGGAACAAGAGAGGCTAGCAATGGTGGAAGGTGAAGGAGTGCGTATAATCCATGGACTCAACATTAATCATAAAGAATTCATATACTTATTGCAAAAATCTACAAGTCATTGAAAACAAAGCACTACACACATGCTCCTAGGGGGTAGATTGGTAGGAAAATACCATTGCTCGTCCCCGACCGCCACTCATATGGAAGACAATCAATAAATAAAATTGTGCTCCAACTTCATCACAAAGCGGTTCACCATACATGCATGCTACGGGAATCACAAACTTCAACACAAGTATTCTTTAAATTCATAATCACCCAACTAGCATGACTCTAATATTACCACCTCTATATCTCAAAACAATTATCAAGTATCAAATTGATCATAGCATCCAATTCACTTTCTATGATAGTTTTTATTATACCCAACTTGGATGCCCATCACTCTAAGACCAATTTTTATAACCATAGCAAATACCATGCTATTCTAAGAGACTCTAAAAATAATATAAGTGAAGCATGAGAGATTAACAATTTCTTCAAAACTAAGCCACCGCCGTGCTCTAAAAGATATAAGTGAAGCACTAGAGCAAAAATTATCTAGCTCAAAAGATATAAGTGAAGCACATAGCGTATTCTAACAAATTCTAATCAAGTGGGCTTATACCAATAGGTGTGTACAGCAAGGATGATCGTGGTAATCCCAAAAGCAAATACTAATATCATACAAGACGCTCCAAGCAAAACACATATCATGTGGCGAACAAAAATATAGCTCCAAGTAAAGTTACCGATAGACGAAGACAAAAGAGGGGATGCCTTCCGGGGCATCCCCAAGCTTAGGCTTTTGGTTATCCTTGAATATCATGGGGTGCCATGGTTATCCACAAGCTTAGGATCTTGCCACTCCTTATTCCATTGTCCGTCAAATCTTTACCCAAAACTTGAAAACTTCACAACACAAAACTCAACAGGAAATATCATAAGCTCCGTTAGTGCAAGAAAGAAAAACCACCACATAAGGTACTATAATGAACTCATTCTTTATTTATATTGGTGTTAAACCTACTGTATTCCAACTTCTCTATGGTTCATACCCTACATACTAGCCATAGATGCATCAAAATAAGCAATCAACACACGAAAAACAGAATCTATCAAAAACAGAACAACCTGTAGCAATCTGTAACTCTCGAATACTTATGGAATTTAAAAATCCTACAAAAATAGGAAGTCCTGGGCAATTTGTATATTGATCTACAGCAAAAAGAGTCAACGCAAAATCATGTTTTTGTGAATTACTAAAATTATTTTCGTGTGTGCAAAGTTTCTGTTTTTCAGCAGAATCAAATTAATTATTACCATAGGTTATCCTATAGGTTCTACTTGGCACAAACACTAATTAAACATGAAAACACATCTAAACAGAAACTAGATGAAAAATTTATTATTAAACATAAGAAAAAACAAAAAACAAAAATAAAATTGGGTTGCCTCCCAACAAGCGCTATTGTTTAACGCCCCAAGGTAGGCATTGATAATTTTAATGATGCTCACATGAAAGACAAGAATTGAAGCGCAAAGAGAGCATCATGAAACATGTGACAAACACATCTAAGTCTAACATACTTCCTATGCATATGCATATTATAAGCAAACAAATTTGCAAGGCAAGCAAAAGCTAGCATATGCAAGGAAGAAGAAAGAGACGATAGCAATCTCAACATGACTAAAAGTAACTTAAATTTCTACAACCATATTTTCCTCTCTCATAATAATTACATGTAGGATCATTAGAAGATTCAACAATATAGCTATCACAAAACATATTCTCAACGCAATCCACATGCATGCAAAGTTGACACTCTTCCAAGATAGTGGGATTAACATTAACTAAAGTCATGACCTCTCCAAACCCACTTTTATAAAAAATAACATAAGATTGAACATACTCCAAATATTTGGGATCTAGAGTTGACACTCTTCCAAACCCACTTTCAATATTATTGCAAACACTATTATCAATCTCATATTCATCACGGGGCTGAAATAAATTTTCAAGATTATAAGGAGAATCACCCCAATCATGATCATTGCAACAAGTAGTAGACATAGCAAAACTAGCATCCCCAAGCTTAGGGTTTTGCATATTATTAGCACAATTGACATCAAGAGTATTTATAGTAAAATCATTGCAATCATGCTTTTCGTCGAAGGAACTATCAAGTATGGGTGCAAAAGCAACGATCTCATGTTTAACATAAGGAATTATAGTAAATTTATCTTCAAAAATATTGGCATCATGGCCACAAGAATAGCAAGCATCATGTTCATCGAGGGATATTTCAATCAAATCATTGGGATCACAATTATCTAAAGATTCATGCATATCATTATTTTCTTTAGAAGCAACGGTCATTCTTTAAAAAAATATCTTTGACATAGACATTATGAGCATAGTTTTCATAGCAATATTCAAGTATGTCAAAATTTTTAGATTCGTAAAGAGTAATATCATACTTTTCAAGCAAGGAAGCAACTTCATAAGAACCCTTAAAAGCAACAAATTCTTCAATTTTTTCGATATCATAGTAACTATAAACACCCTTTGGATAAGAAGATAAGATTTCATTTTCATTAAACTCACATAGGTAGGGAACGTGTTTTTAGGGTTCTTAGAGCAACAAGTAATATCACAAATTTCACAAAGATTCCAAGCATAACACATCAAACGGTTTATTTGATCCCATAAGAGTACCCCTTTTTGTGACACACGATGACGCACAAAATGAGCATGCTCATCTAAAGATTTCCCTTCAACTAGGCTAGTTGGGGTTTCAGCACGAGCGCATAAGGATCGAAGATGATCCAAGTAGAACACTTTAAGTGAATTCATATCAATAGATTTTTAGCAAGCAAAGATGCAAGCAAATAGAAGGCACAAGCATACATAAGATCGAACGGAAGAAGGACGAATAAAACGGCAAGGGTGAAGTGGGGGAGAGGAAAACGAGAGGCAAATGGAAAATAATGTAGTGCGAGGGAGATGAGTTTGTGATGGGTACTTGGCATGTCTTGACTTGAGCGAAGACCTCCCTGGCAACGGTGTCAGCAATCCTTCTTGCTACGTCTTGAGCTTGCGTTGGTTTTCCTTGAAGAGGAAAGGGTGATGGAGCAAAGTAGCGTAAGTATTTCCCTCAGTTTTTGAGAACCAAGGTACCAATCTAGTAGGAGGCTCCTCAAAAGTCCCACACACCTACACAAACAAACAAGAACCTCGCAACCAACGCAATAAAGGGGTTGTCAATCCCTTCACGGCCACCTGCGAAAGTGAGATCTGATTGGAGAAGTAAAGATGCAAATATATGTATATTGAAAACTTATATGATAAAATATAGACCCGGGGGCCATAGGTTTCACTAGTGGCTTCTCTCAAGATAGCATAAGTATTACGGTCGGTGAACAAATTATTGTCGAGCAATTGATAGAAAAGCGAATAATTATGAGATTAACTAGGGATGATCATGTATATAGGCATCACGTCCGTGACAAGTAGACCGACTCCTACCTGCGTCTACTACTATTACTCCACACATCGACCACTATCCAGCATGCATCTAGAGTATTAAGTTCATAAAGAACGGAGTAACACATTAAGAAAGGTGACATGATGTAGAGGGGTAAACTCATGCAATATGATATAAACCCTATCTTTTTATCCCCGATGGCAACAATACAATACGTGCCTTGCTGCCCCTGTTGTCACTAGGAAAGGACACCGCAAGATTGAACCCAAAGCTAAGCACTTCTCCCATTGCAAGAAAGATCAATCTAGTAGGCCAAACCAAACTGATAATTCGAAGAGACTTGCAAAGATAACTTAATCACACATAAAAGAATTCAAAGGAGATTCAAATATTTCTCATATATAAACTTGATCATAAACCCACAATTCATCGGATCTCGACAAACACACCGCAAAAAGAGTTACATCGAATAGATCTCTAAGAAGATCGAGGAGAACTTTGTATTGAGATTCAAAGAGAGAGAAGAAGCCATCTAGCTAATAACTATGGACCCGAAGGTGTGTGGTAAACTACTCACAACTCATCGGAAGGGCCATGGAGTTGATGTAGAGGCCCTCCATGGTCGATTCCCCGTCCGGCGGAGCACCGTCAAAGGCTCCAATATGGGATCTCGCGGATGCAGAAGGTTGCGGCAGTGGAATTTGGTTTTTGTGGTCTATTTTGATGTTCTCGGGGTACGTAGGTCTATATAGGAGGAAGAAGTAAGTCGGTGGACGCTCATGGGGCCCACGAGGGTGTGGGGCGCGCCCACCTGTAGGAGGCGCGTCGGACACCCTCGTGGCCGCTGATGAGGATACAGACCTGGGGTTGGGTCATGGGCTCGACCCATACGTCCTACCCAAGGTCACTACCCTAGAAGACAAGAAGTCCAAGAGGCAGCAAGGGACCCCCAGTCAAAGATGTCGATTGCAATCCACTCGACCAGTCATGTCACTCGGGAGTCCCCCTACCTATTGCCACTCGACCATCCAAGGAATCACTCGACCTACCGAAGATCAGGAGTCACTCAGCATTGCAATGGACAGGCATTCACTCCGTAGTCTTTAAGGTCGTTAATAGCACTTAAGGCTTGCATTATCAGTAACGCCCCTACTTTATGTACATTAAGCCCCTTGTAATGGAGGATGGTGAGGGTCCAGGCATACTCTATATAAGACGCCCCCCTCCTCTGGCACAAGGGTTTGCACCCCTGTAACATCACACACATATAATCCAGTCGACCGCCTCCGGGCACCGAGACGTAGGGCTGTTACTTCCTCCGAGAAGGGCCTGAACTCGTAAAACCCGTGTGTACACCTTCATCATGGCTAAGATCTTGCCTCTCCATACCAACCCCCTTTCTACGGTCAGTCTTAGAATCACGACAGTTGGCGCCCACCGTGGAGCAGGTGTCTTAGCGACTTGTTGGTGAAGTTGAAATTTTTTCCAATCATCATCATGGTTTCTAGCGGTGGATTGGCTGAGGGCCGCGAGATCCGTCTCGGCGCGCTCGTTTTCATCGCTGATGACTCCGCTGGGCTTTAGGAAGCTCCCCTTGACATTGAGGTGCTCCCCGTCCGAGGGACGACGCACTTTCGCGCATGTGTTCGCGGCGTCCTTCTCCGGCAGCCGTCGACTCAATATCAGTCGGCTCCGATGGTGTCTTCCCTCCCCGCTGTTCACCGCCGCAAGAGATCCGGTCGGTCGCGACTTCAACGGTGGGTGAAACACGCGGTGGCTCGATGTTCGGCCACCCATCAAGTCGCGGCAATGAAGCCCGACGAAACTCTCCACGGCCTGTTCGATCTGTCGACTGGCTCCGCGGAGACTGCATCCGAGTATGATAGCAGCAACCCTGCGGCTAAAGTTTTGATGGTCAATGGAACGCGTGGTCCGCCTGGTTTCCGCCGTGAAGACGACGAGGATGGTGGCAGCGATCCGTCGCGCGTCCATGAGGAATACCATCTTGAACCCCTTTCTTCGCAGAAGAGGGAAGAACTTCGTCGCTGCAACATGGATGCGCTCCACACGCCCATTGTTGGAGAAACCCCTGAGGCTCGGGCCTTGGAAGAGGTGCGCTTGGCTAATTTGGCTGAGCACACTCGACTGGAGAACCTTTAGCGTGCTCTCGACGAGCGTGCTCGGGAGCGGATCCCTGAGTCCAGTCGACAACAGCTTTTCCCACCTCCAACTAAGGTATACTGCACTCCGATGCAAAATCTCACAGTTGCGCCCGAATAGCAGAGTCAATTCAGCCTTCCCAGTTAGAGGCCGGTAGAGGTTTGATGCAGATCCGGGCCTTGCTCCGGGCAGCAGCAGAATAGAACACAACAGTGCCTCAGTCGCGGAATAGGATTCATAGCAGATCTGTAGTAGCGGATACAGTTCAGTCGGCCCACAGCCCAAGATCGCCCTTGCGGCGTGAAGGCCGTGGACAATATGATCATCGGCTCGACCGCGACCATCGTCGTCGAGTGCCCACGCCTCCTCCAAGGAGTGCATCATATATGCCTCGGCAGAACGATGATAGACGCTATCACAGTGGCGAGCACAGAGCACCAGTTGACCCAAGAGAGCCGGGCTTTGATGGGAGATCTATCCTTGTTCAAGGTCTAGTCGACCGGAATAGAGCGCATAGAGAAGACCTTGGCAGAGATCGTCCGAGTGGCAGCAGAGTGCATGTTTCCGGTCCAGAGTGTTTCAGCAGAGCCATCAGGGCAGCGGTGATTCCTCCCAACTTCAGGTTGGCGAACGGAGTTAGTAAGTTCACTAGAGAGTCCAAGCCTGAAACTTCGCTTGAGGATTACTGAGTGGCTGTGCAGATTGGCGGTGGAAACAATGAAGTGGCAATGAAACACCTTCCTCTGATGTTAGAAGGGTCGGCTTGAGCGTGGTTGACTCAGTTAGCTCCAAACAGTATATACAGTTGGGAAGAGCTGGCTCAGGTGTTCGTCAGGACTTTTGAGGGCACTTGCAAGCGGCCAGCAGGATTGACCGAGTTGCAGCATTGTGTGTAGAAACCGAGTGAGACTCTAAGGGATTTCATTCAGAGATGGACTACTTTGCATCACACCGTTGAAAATGTTTCAGAACATCAGGCAGTGTGTGCCTTCAAGGAAGGCGTCAAATACCGAGAGTTGGTGCTGAAGTTCGGTCGGACTGGAGATATGACTCTGACTCGGATGATGGAAATAGCCACCCGGTACGCTAACAGATAAGAAGAAGATCGACTCCGTAGCGGAAAGAGTAAACCAGTCGGCCAAGAGGCCGGTGGAGGTAATTCCAATCAGAAACAGAAGCGTAAGGCCGAGCCCGCAGCACCCGGTGAGATTGCAGCAGTGGCTCAACGAAAGTTTAAGGGAAAACCTAAAGGGCCCTGCCCCCCTAAGAAGGTAAAGGATCAAGCAGGAAATGATGTGTTGGATTTACCGTGTCACATTCACACGAAGAAGGACGAAGAGGGTAATCTGATTTACCCTAAGCATACCACTTGACAATGTCGACTCCTGATCCAGCAGTTCCGAGAGAAACAACCCAGTGAGAAGGAAAAAGAGTCGGACAAAGATGAGGACGAAGAGGAAGACGATGGTTATCCCAAAGTCAATTCCACCCTCATGATTTTTGCTGATGTTGAGAGCAAGAGTCGGTTGAAAGTTATCAATAGAGAAGTGAATATGGTCGCTCCGGCGATGATGACCACATACCTGAAATGGTCCCAGACAGCCATCACATTCGACCAGTCCGATCACCCTGCTCGCATAGCCACCCCTATGAGGAAAGCTTTGCTGGTCGACCCAGTGGTCGAAGGCACTAGAATGACCAAAGTGCTAATGGATGGCGTAAGCGTCCTGAACATCCTTTATGCTGAAACTTTGAAGGGGATGGGCTTTCCGATGTCCAAACTTAGCGAGAGAAACATGAGTTTCCATGGTGATATCCCTGGAAAGAAGGCCGAATCACTCGGCCAGATCGCCCTTGACGTGGTTTTCAGTGATTACAAGAATTATCGTAAGGAAAAAATGACATTTGAAGTTGTGGAATTCCAGAGTGCTTATCTTGCCATTCTGGGCAGGCCTGCCTACGCACGTTTTATGGCTCGACCATGTTACATGTACCTCAAGTTGAAGATGCCTGGTCCCAGAGGTGTAATTTTAGTTACTGGCAATCGGCAGAAGGCGGAGGAGTGCTTCCAGAAAGGTTCCAAAATTGCCGATGCGCAAATGGCAGCAGTTGAATTTCAAGAGTATTAGAAGAATGCAGATCCGAGTGATTTGCTCCGAGCTAAGAAGCCTGCCACAAATTCTGCATTTCAGTCATCTGGTGAAACAAAGCCGATTCATATTCACCCGACCGATCCCAATGCCACACTAACACATATATCAATGACACTCGATAGCAAATAGGAAGAAGCGCTCATCCAGCTCCTCTGTGAGAACTGGGACATCTTTGCATGGAAACCTTTTGACATGTCGGGTGTACCCAGAGGACTGGCTGAGCACCGTTTCCGTGTCGACCCCAAAGTAAAACTCGTCAAAGAGCATCTTTGGTGGTCCGCCATACAGAAGAGAAAAGCAATTGGTGAGGAAGTGGCTCGGCTCCTAACAATAGAGTTCATCCGCGAGATCTACCACTCCGAGTGGCTTGCCAATGTAGTCATGGTCCCTAAGAAGGACGATTCACTTTGTATGTGCATTGATTTTGTAACATCCCAAATTTTCAATTTGGAATGTTATACATTAGATCATCAATGCATATCATATTTTATTTGCTTTTGGTTTTGATCCTAGAAATTCTACGCAACTCAAGGACCCACGGAGAGAGTTGGGGATTTTGTTATTTTCATATTTGAGTATTCTCAAATTTTGGGAATAGGATCATTTGATTTTATTTATTTTATCATCAATTATTTCTATTACAAAATATAAGAGAAGGAATAAAATGACTTTCCCAAAATAAAGAAATATTAAGGATTTAATAATAAAATCAAATAAGATTTTATTTCGGAGTTTTTTCGATATTTTATTTGAATTTAGGGAAAATATGCGTTTTTCAAAATTGTATTTAGATCCCAAATAAATGTTCACTTTGTCAGGGTTGATTTTAGAAGTCCGGGAAAATTTATTTCAGGATTTTTGGAGTCCGTTTAGTATTTCTTTTTATTTCTTTTCTGAGCGTAATTATTTAAAAAAAAACGAACAGACTTCGGGCCGTACCCAAGCGGGACACCGCCCGGGGGCAGCCTTTAAATAGCCGCGTCCGAGCTGCCCCAGCCCAACAGCCCCGCCGCCAGCCCACCCACGCCTAACCCTAACCCTAGCCCGCCGCCGCCGCCGCGACCCACCTCCCGAGGTTCGCCCCCGCCTCGTTTTCCGCACAGTTTTTTTAGAAAACCGATCAGTTTTTCATCGGTTTTATTTTCGTTTTTTTTTCGCTTTTGATATTAGATCGGTTTTATTCGGTTTAGTTTATTTAGCGAGCGTTCGCTCGTTCATTCGTTTTAACGAACGCGTTCATCGTTTAAATCTGGGAAATGAACGTTCATTCGTTAACCCGTTCGTCGTTTTTCTTTTTCTCGGAATTTCCATGGTTATTTTCTGATCGCGATTTCTGATCCGATTTTAGTTTTAGTATAAGTTTTCGCTCGTTGATCGGAATCAGGCTACTGTAACAATTGACTTAGATCCAGATTAGTAGAACGAAGTTGTTTTTCTTCGCCGTTTGACTTTCGTATCTTTGTTCGATTTGATTCTTTTTGCAAACCGGAGTTCTTAAGTTGGACTTTCTGGTTAGATCTCTTATTTGAGTTTTAACTGTGCATTAGATGAGTACTTATTGTATGCTTGTTTGTTTGTCTGTGATAGAATACCTGGAGTGCGCCGCCTGTTACTTCGAATCTCTAGGTTTCGCGGATCATCAGCAAGGCAAGTAACACTTTGATCATACCTCTTTTACTACCCAGTTTTATTGCATTAGATCAATCCTCAAACATTGCATGATTAGGATCTAATTAAACTGTGGGATGGGAAGTAGCTGAGGTAGTACCTATTACCTGTTTTACTATCAAACATTTGGGAGTTACTTCTACGTTTGCTTATTATGCCATGCTATGCTAGTAGATGTGGATTGGGTGAGTGATATCCATGACAGATGTGAGTTTTGTTAATTTAATGGTTTATCTAAGGTGGCAACTTAAATACACATCTGGGTGGATTGAGGCATCTGGGTTTCCAGGACTTGCCTGTTTCTTTTGGACCGCCACCCAGGCTCAAAGGGATCATGAGATTATTCATGCTAGAAACTTACGTGTGCAGCCACAAGCCATTATGGGCTCTGGCGTAGTTGATTAAGTCGTGCGAACTCTTACAGGGTAGACTAGCAGATGTAGGGCAAAGTAGGTGTACCGGTCTATCCATCGTAAGGTGCTAGCGCTTCTGAAAGACTATGTCTCGTTCATCCGTTTCTCAAACACCATGTAGTGCGAGAAATCCCAACAGAGGCGATCGAGTCTTGTGGGGAAAAGTGCGCAAACCTCTGCAGAGTTTATAAAGTAATCATGGTTAGCCGTGTCCCCGGTTATGGACGTTTTGAGTATCTAGTACTTGGATATCATGTGAATCTCATCATGTTACTCTAAATTAATTTTGTTGGGTTTTAATGATGATTACTTTAATTGGGATTGAGGATGCTGTCAACCATTCTCAATGTTTAACAACCACCATGATAGATAAATAAATTTATTCCTTTGCAGTAGGGAAAAATTGGCTTTACGCAAAACAGTAACCATAGAGCTTTCCACCAGCCAAATATGCATGTAGTATAGCTTATTCTTTCATTACTCTCTATGTGTTACATTGCCAGCATATTCCATGTGCTAACTCGTTTTCGGGCTGCAACGTTTCATGTTGCAGACTTTTCAGACGACAAGTAAGGTGCCTTTAGGTCGTGGTCCTATACTCAGTGATGGCGTTGGAGTTGATGGACTCACTTATCTTCCAAGCCTTCCGCTGTTATCATTATTAGATGGTCTTAAGCCATATTTATTGTAATAAGCTCTCTTTGGAGACATTCGATGTAATAAGTGTGTGATTGCTACTCTGTTATAAATCCTTCAAGTACTGTGCGTGTCAGCATTACTGATCCAGGAATGACACTGATGCACAGAGATCATACTGTCTAAGGTCTGGTCGCTACAAAGATGGTATCACAGCACACGCTGACTGTAGGACACGACCACTAAGCAAAAGCCCTAGAATGCTACTCTCTTCTCATTTTCTGACTCCTCATCTTTTCTATTCTTTAGGATGGCGGATGCAAGGAACAAGTTCATGCAACCGGATGAAGATACACCCTTTGGACGACACCTAAAGGAAGTCACCAAGTACTTGAAGATCGGAGTACCAAGCTTCACCGGAACCTACAACGCCACTTTACCCGAAGAGGAGCGCTGGATGATTCAAGTTCAAATTCCAGGAAGGACGTTCATGCCCGTCACTGAGACCATAGAGTTTTCCTTTGATGCACCAACCTGGAACCTAGGAAAGAGCATGGCAGCCCACATTACCATGGGACGTCTTGGAGAAGTCTATCACAAGGAACTTAAGGATACTATCTACCAGATTTGTGGGCGCCGAGATGAGCAATGGGTGATGATCAGCACCCGGAAGGACGGCTCAATTGCAGCTTTCATCCAGGAGTTGAACCAGCACATTCGACGCCAGGAGAACCAAATGTGCGCAGGGATGATGGATCTGAAGAAGGCCATGGTCAAAATCACGAAACTGGAGGAAGAACTCAAGTCTACACGTGATGGATACGAGGAGGAAATAGCAACGCTAGTTGAGAAGAGCGATGATCTGAAGAAGAAGCTGAAAGTCTTTATGGGATTTCCTGCGACAGAAGAAGAAGATGAAGATTTCACATGCCCAGAGAACTACATCATCATTGACGACACTGACTCGGACCCAGATGATAGTGATGATGATTATGTTGATGAAGCTGGAGCAGATATCATGGAGTCCTCAACGGAGCAGTTTTTCTAGTCGACTACCATAACAGTAGTAGTGTTCCACCATGTATCTAGTATAGTCCACACACCTTTTGCGATAGTTCTAGACCGATTGTATGCCCTTGTTTGATTGAATGAAGTGATTTTGTGTGCATTTGCCTCATGTGCATTTGGGCAGTGTTTTCCCGTTAGACCTCATTCTATTCTTAATTCTCATCTTTTCTAAACCCTCAGATGCCTCCGAGACGTGACAATCGATTTCCACCGGAGCTCACCCAGTTGATCCAGCAGCAGAATGCATTGATGCAGATACTAGTCCAAAATCAGAATCAGGGGAACAACAACAACAATCCACCACCGCCACCACCTGTTGATCATTTAACCCGTTTTCTTAGGCTGAATCCGCCTGTGTTCTCCAGTAGCACCAAGCCGATAGTAGCAGATAATTGGCTCCGCAAGACATGGAGGGAGTTGACCACTGCAGGTTGCACAGATGCGGAGAAGGTGCGATTTGCCGCACACCAGCTTGATGGACCCGCAGCAGCATGGTGGTAGAATTTTACAGCCACTTACCCTGTAGACACTGTCACATGGGATCAGTTTCAGCAGGCGTTCCGTACTGCCCATGTTTCAGCAGGAGCTATGGCCATGAAGAAGCGTGAGTTTCGCAACTTGCGCCAAGGAGGACGGACAGTTGGCCAATATGTGGATGACTTTAGTAAACTAGCACGTTATGCCCCAGATGACGTTGCTACGGATGCAGCTAAGCAGGAGAAGTTTCTGGAAGGGCTGAATGATGAGCTGAGCATGCAGTTGATGGTAGCAAATTTCAACAACTACCAGGAGTTGGTAGATCGTGCTCTTATGATTGAAGGGAAGCAGCAGCAGATTGAAAACCGCAAGCGGAAGTATGGACAGTGGAAGTACAACTCTGGAACTCAACAGAAGCCCCGTCTTACCCCTAAACCGGGAGTTCATTTTCGGCATACCCATGGAGGAGGTAGCTCGCACAACCATAATGGCCCCAAAAATGGTAATGGGAATGGAGGAAGCAACGGCCAGAACCGTACCACCCCAGCAACCCCCGCCAAGAGAGACCTGAGCCAAATCTCCTGTTATAAGTGTTCAAAGACTGGACATTATGCCAATGAATGTCCTGAAGGCCAGAATGGCAATGGAAGCTCTGGAAAGAAGCCGAACCCTTTCAACAGGGGACAGGTGAACCACATTAACGTGGAGGAGGTTGAAGCTCAGCCTGATGCAGTAATAGGTAAGTTTTTGGTTAAGTCATTTACTGCACTCGTTCTTTTTGATACTGGTGCATCGCATTCATACATATCAAGGGGATTTGTGGATAAGTATAGCCTGCCCACTAGAGTTCTAAAAACACCCATGCTAGTAACCTCAGCAGGAGCAGAGTATATGGCCAGTCGAGGATGTTTTCAAGTTCCGCTGGGAATAGGCAAGCATGTTTTCCCCTCAGATTTAATCGTTTTGGAATCTCAAGGTTTGGACGTAATTCTGGGTATGGATTAGCTATCAATGTATGGAGGAAACATTGATTGCGCCAGTAAGTCGATTCTGCTTACTACCCCAGAAGGAAAAAGGATAAAGTATGTATCCAGGCATAAGCCGAGTAGGATGCACGTAAATTCCTTATCAGGAGTTGTGCAGGAGGAAGTACCCATGGTGAAGGATTTTCCAGATGTATTCTCGGAAGAATTGCCAGGCATGCCACCAGATAGAGACATCGAGTTTTTGATTGAACTATTGCCAGGAACAGGGCCGATATCCAAGAGACCATACAGGATGCCAGCAAAGGATTTGAAGGAGATTAAGAGTCAGATTAAGGAGTTACTGGATAAAGGTTATATTCGCCCAAGTTCTTCGCCTTGGGGATCACTAGTACTTCTAGTGGAAAAGAAGGATGGATCCTTGAGGATGGTTGTTGATTATCGAGGATTGAATGCCATAACCATCAAGAATAAGTACCCACTGCCGATGATCAATGATCTGTTTGACCGCTTGCAAGGAGCAAAGGTGTTTTCCAAGATTGATTTGCGATCCGGATATCATCAGTTGAAGATTCGAGAGCAGGATATACCTAAGATGACTTTTATCACCAGGTATGGGCTGTACGAGTACACCGTTATGTCATTTGGTCTGACTAATGCACCTGCCTATTTCATGAACATGATCAACAAAGAATTTATGGAGTTCCTGGATAAGTTCGTCGTAGTGTTCATTGATGATATTTTGGTTTATTCAAAGAATGATGAGGAGCATAAAGAACACTTGTGATTAGTACTTGAGAAGCTCAGGGAGCATCAGTTATATGCCAAGTTTAGTAAATGTGAGTTTTGGTTGAAGGAAGTAGGATTTCTTGGACACGTTATATCCGGAGAAGGAATAGCAATTGACCCAACCAAGGTTATCACTGTGACCAATTGAGAAGCACCAACAATAGTTGGAGAGATCCGTGTTTTTCTTGGACTCGCAGGATACTACCGGAGATTTATCGAGAACTTCTCGAAGATTGCGAAGCCTATGACAGAATTGCTGAAGAAGGATACTAAGTTTATATGGACTGAAGAGTGTGAGGCCAGTTTCCAGAAATTGAAGAAGCGTTTGGTCATCTCACCAGTGTTGATTTTGCCAGACCAGGCCAAGGATTATGAGGTATATTGCGACGCTTCACATCGAGGGCTTGGAGCAGTGCTTATGCAGGAGGGAAGAGTTGTTTCGTATGCTTCACGACAACTGAAACCCCACGAGTTGAATTATGCCACGCATGATTTGGAGTTGGCAGCCGTAGTGCATGCATTGAAAACATGGAGAGATTTCCTTATTGGAAACCATTGTGAGGTGTACACGGATCACAAGAGTTTGAAGTACATTTTCACGCAGAAGGAGTTAAACCTCAGACAAAGGAGATGGTTGGATCTCATCAAGGATTATGATATGAGATTGCATTACCATCCTGGAAAGGCTAATGTGGTAGCTGACGCATTAAGCCGTAAGAGCCATGTCAATACGCTAATGACGGGAGAGTTGCCAAAGGAGTTAGCCAAGGAACTTCGTGAACTATGTTTAGAAATTGTTCCGAGGGGCTATGTAACAACATTGGAGATTCAGTCAACTTTGATGGATAGAATCAGAGAAGCTCAGAAGAATGACAAGGAGATTGCCTCTATAAAAGAGAAAATGAGCGAAGGAAAGGCTAAAGGTTTTCGTGAGGATTAACACGATACCCTATGGTTTGAAGACCGTGTTTATGTGCCCAATGACCCAGAGATCAGGAAGTATATTCTGCAAGAAGCACATGATTCACCCTATTCAATTCACCCAGGAAATACCAAGATGTATTTCGATTTGAAGGATACATTCTGGTGGACCGGAATGAAGAAAGACATTGTGGAGTACGTGGAAGTTTGCGATGTATGTCAAAGAGTAATAGCAGAGCATCAAAAGCCAGTAGGATTGCTACAGCCATTGTCGATACCCGAATAGAAGTGGGATAAGTTAGGCATGGATTTTATCATGGGATTACCAAGGACTCGTTTCGGCTATGACTCGATTTGGGTTGTAGTTGATTGGTTGACGAAGGTAGCACATTTCATCCCAGTAAAGACCACTTACACCAGTGCTAAGTTGGCCAAGATATACATGACCAGGATCGTCTGTTTGCATGGAGTTCCGAGGAGTATCGTATCAGATAGAGGAACCTAGTTACCTCAAAGTTCTGGAAGCAGTTGCACGAGACTTTGGGAACCAGGCTAGAGTTCAGTACAGCTTTTCATCCACAGACATATGGACAGACCGAGAGAGTCAATCAGATTTTGGAGGATAGGCTGAGAGCTTGTGCGCTAGATTATGGATCAAGTTGGGATGAAAATTTGCCATATGCAGAGTTTTCTTACAACAACATCTATCAAACCAGTTTGAAAACGGCCCCTTTCGAAGCCTTGTACGGAAGGAGGTGCAGGACACCGTTGTCGTGGGACGAGGTTGGAGACCGCCAGTTATTTGGACCTAATTTAATTAAGGAGTCTGAACAGAAGGTGAAGTTGATTCGCGATAGGCTCAAGGTAGCCCAGTCCAGGCAGAAGAGCTACGCAGATTATAAACGCAAGGAGACAGTCTATGAAGTCGGAGACCGAGTTTACCTTCGAGTATCACCACTTCGGGGAGTTAAACGTTTTGGAGTCAAGGGAAAGTTAGCGCCCCGATTTATAGGACCATACCGAGTTTTGGAGCGTATGGGAGAAGTGGCCTACAAGTTGGAATTACCCGAAGAATTGTCAGGAGTTCATGATGTATTTCACGTTTCTCAGTTGAAGAAGTGTCACGCGGAGATGGCTGACATACCGTTGAGAGACACAGTGCCGTTGGAAGCAATTCAGTTGGATAACAATTTGATCTATGAGGAGAAACCCGTTAAGATTCTCGAGTTTGCCAGCAGAGTCACCCGCAGCAAGGTTATCAAGTTTTGTAAGGTTCAGTGGAGCCACCACTCGGAAGATGAAGCCACTTGGGAACGAGAGGAAGATTTGCTCAAGGACCACCCTCACCCATTTTCTAGCCAACCTGAATCTCGAGGGCGAGATTCATCTTAAGGGGGGTAGGTTTGTAACATCCCAAATTTTCAATTTGGAATGTTATACATTAGATCATCAATGCATATCATATTTTATTTGCTTTTGGTTTTGATCCTAGAAATTCTACGCAACTCAAGGACCCACGGAGAGAGTTGGGGATTTCATTATTTTCATATTTGAGTTTTCTCAAATTTTGGGAATAGGATCATTTGATTTTATTTATTTTATCATCAATTATTTCTATTACAAAATATGAGAGAGGGAATAAAATGACTTTCCCAAAATAAAGAAATATTGAGGATTTAATAATAAAATCAAATAAGATTTTATTTCGGAGTTTTTTCGATATTTTATTTGAATTTCGGAAAAATATGCGTTTTTCAAAATTGCATTTAGGTCCCAAATAAATGTTCACTTTGTCGGGCTTGATTTTAGAAGTCCGGAAAAATTTATTTCGGGATTTTTGGAGTCCATTTAGTATTTATTTTTATTTCTTTTATGAGCGTAATTATTCAAAAAATGAACCGACTTCGGGCCGTACCCGAGCGGGACACCGCCCGAGGGCAGCCTTTAAATAGCCGCGTCCGAGCCGTCCCAGCCCAACAGCCCCGCCGTGAGCCCACCCACGCCTAACCCTAACCCTAGACCGCCGCCACCGCCGCCAGCCGCCGCCGCCGCCGCGACCCGCCGCCTGAGGTTCGCCGCCGCCTCATTTTCCGCGCAGTTTTTTTAGAAAACCGATCGGTTTTCTGTCGGTTTTATTTTCGGTTTTTTTGGTTTTGATATTAGATCGGTTTTATTCGGTTTAGTTTATTTAGCGAGCGTTCGCTCGTTCATTCGTTTTAACAAACACGTTCATCGTTTAGATCTGGGAAATGAACGTTCGTTCGTTAACCCGTTCATCATTTTTCTTTTTCTCGGATTTTCCGCGGTTATTTTCTAATCGCGATTTCTGATCCGATTTTAGTTTTAGTATAACTTTTCGCTCGTTTATCGAAATCAGCGATTCAAGCGCCTGGAGTGTCGTCTCGAAACTCTCTATCCGTTTAATCAACTTGAACAAGTTTTTGCTACTGTAAAAATTGACTTAGATCCAGATTAGTAGAACGAAGTTGTTTTTCTTCGCCGTTTGACTTTCGTATCTTCGTTCGATTTGATTCTTTTTGCAAACTGGAGCTCTTAAGTTGGACTTTTTGGTTAGATCTCTTATTTGAGTTTTACCTGTGCATTAGATGAGTACTTATTGTATGCTTGTTTGTTTGTCTGCGATAGAATAGCCGGAGTGCACCGCCTGTTACTTCGAATCTCTAGGTTTCGCGGATCATCAGCAAGGCAAGTAACACTTTGATCATACCTCTTTTACTACCCAGTTTTATTGCATTAGATCAATCCTCAAACATTGCATGATTATGATCTAATTAAACTGTGGGATGGGAAGTAGCTGAGGTAGTACCTATTACCTGTTTTACTATCAAACCTTTGGGAGTTACTTCTACGTTTGCTTATTATGCCATGCTATGCTAGTAGATGTGGATTGGGTGAGTGATATCCATGACAGATGTGAGTTTTGTTAATTTAATGGTTTATCTAAGGTGGCAACTTAAATACACATCTGGGTGGACTGAGGCACCTGGGTTTCCAGGACTTGCCTGTTTCTTTTGGACCGCCACCTAGGCTCAAAGGGATCATGAGATTTTTCATGCTAGAAACTTACGTGTGCAGCCACAAGCCATTATGGGCTCTGGCGTAGTTGATTAAGTCGTGCAAACTCTTACAGGGTAGACTAGCAGATGTAGGGGAAAGTAGGTGTACCGGTCTATCCATCGTAAGGTGCTAGCGCTTCTGAAAGACTATGTCTCGGTCATCCGTTTCTCAAACACCATGTAGTGTGAGAAATCCCAACAGAGGCGATCGAGTCTTGTGGGGAAAAGTGTGCAAACCTCTGCAGAGTGTATAAACTAATCATGGTTAGCCGTGTCCCCGGTTATGGACGTTTTGAGTATCTAGTACTTGGATATCATGTGAATCTCATCATGTTACTCTAAATTAATTTTGTTGGGTTTTAATGATGATTACTTTAATTGGGATTGAGGATGTTGTCAACCATTCTCAATGTTTAACAACCACCATGATAGATAAATAAATTTATTCCTTTGAAGTAGGGAAAAATTGGCTTTACGCAAAACAGTAACCATAGAGCTTTCCACCAGCCAAATATGCATGTAGTATAGCTTATTCTTTCATTACTCTCTATGTGTTACATTGCCAGCATATTCCATGTGCTGACCCGTTTTCGGGCTGCAACGTTTCATGTTGCAGACTTTTCAGACGACGAGTAAGGTGCCTTTAGGTCGTGGTCCTATACTCAGTGATGCCGTTGGAGTTGATGGACTCACTTATCTTCCAAGCCTTCTGCCGTTATCGTTATTAGATGGCCTTAAGCCATATTTATTGTAATAAGCTCTCTTTGGAGACATTCGATGTAATAAGTGTGTGATTGCTACTCTGTTATAAATCCTTCAAGTACTATGCGTGTCAGCATTACTGATCAAGGGATGACACTGATGCATAGAGATCAGACTGTCTGAGGTCTGGTCGCTACAGATTTCAAGCATATCAATCGGGCCTTCCCGAAAGATCATTTCCCTCTCTCCTGCATCGATCAGATTGTTGACTCGACGGCGGGGTGTGAGCGCTTGTCTTTTTTAGATGCATATTCCGAGTATCATCAGATTCGAATGTATGGTCCTGATGAAATAAAAACAACCTTCATCACCCCATTTGGGTGCTTTTGCTATGTCACCATGCCATTTGGTCTTAGAAATGCCAGGGCCACATTCATGAGAATGATGCAGAAGTGCCTGCTCACTCAAATCAGTCGGAATGTGGAAGCATACATGGATGACATTGTGGTCAAGTCTCTCAAAGGTTCCGACCTGCTGACTGCCTCGCAGAAACCTTTGCCAACCTAAGAAGGTACAATATCAAGCTTAATCCGTCAAAGTGCACATTCGGAGTTCCAGGTGGAAAGTTACTCAGTTTTCTCATTTCCGAACGAGGGATTGACGCCAATCTAGAAAAAGTTGATACCATCCTCCGAATGAAATGCCCTGTGCGTGTGCATGACGTTCAAAAGTTGACTGGTTGTTTGGCCACCTTGAGTTGATTCATTTCTCATCTTGGTGAAAAGGCCTTACCTCTTTACCGATTGATGAAGAAATCTTATAAGTTCAAGTGGACTGAGGAAGCTGATGCAGTGTTTGCAGAGCTCAAAACCCTGCTCTCCACCCAGCCGGTGCTCGCTGCGCCAATCAGCAAAGAGCCTTTACTGCTTTATATTGCAGCCACTGGACAAGTTGTCAGTACAGTACTCACGGTCGAGCGAGAAGAAGAAGGAAAGGCTTAGAAGGTTCAACGCCCAGTATATTATCTCTCTAAAGTTTTGACTCCATCCAAGCAACGATATCCACATTATCAGAAGCTTGTCTATGGAATCTACATGACCATGAAGAAGGTTGAACATTATTTCTCTGATCACTCCATTACAGTCGTCAGCGATGCACCATTATTTGAAATTCTGAACAACAGAGATGCAACTGGTCGAGTGGCAAAATGGGCGATTGAACTCCTTCCATTGGATATCAAGTTTGAGGCAAAGAAAGCTATCAAGTCCCAAGCAACCGCAGATTTTCTTGCCGAGTGGATTGAGCAGCAACTACCGACTCAAGTTCACTCGGAGCATTGGACTATGTTCTTCGATGGCTCCAAGATGCTGAATGGTTCAGGTGCTGGGGTTGTGCTGGTATTCCCCCGTGGAGACAAGCTTAGCTACGTTCTCCAGATGCATTTTGATTCCTCCAATAACGAAGCTGAATATGAAGCACTTTTATACGGGTTGCGTATGGCCATTTCACTCGGTGTCCGTCGCCTTATCTACGACGACTCGGATTTGGTGGTTAATCAAGTGATGAAAGAGTGGGATGTCAGGAGCCCATCCATGACTGGTTGTTGCAATGCGGTAAGAAAGCTGGAAAAGAAGTTTGAAGGGTTGGAGCTTCACCATATACCCGACTGAAAAATCAAGCTACAGATGAATTAGCAAAGATAGGTTCTAAGAGGGAGGCCATTCCCAACAATGTGTTTTTGGAGCACATTCATTCACCTTCAGTTCAGGAAGATCCTTTCACTGAAGAGCCCCCACAGCCTAAGAGCGCCACAGATCCGACTGAAGTCAAAATCCCAGCCGTGGTCGACTTAGTCATGGAGGTTTTGGTCGTCACTCCCGACTGGATAGTGCCCTACGTTGCATACATTCTTAGGAAAGAACTTCCAGAGGATGAAGAAGAGGCTCGACAGATCGTCCGACGATCTAAAGCCTTTACCGTATTAAAAGGTTAGTTGTTCAGAGAAAGTGTAACTGGAGTCTGCCAGAAGTGCATCACGCCAGAAGAAGGTCGAATGATCCTCAATGATATTCACTCGGGGACATGTAGTCACCATGCGTCTTCTTGGACCATCGTGGCCAAAGCATACCGAGCCGGATTTTACTGGCCACGTGCCAATGAGATGGCGAAAGAAATAGTGGACAAATGTGAAGGCTGTCAGTTTAGTCCAACATGTCCCATAAACCTGCGTCAGCTCTGAAGACTATTCCACTCGTATGGCCTTTCGCTGTCTGGGGATTAGACATCGTTGGACCTCTGAGGACTGGCAGGAGTGGATTTACCCATGTGCTGGTGGCAGTCGACAAGTTTACCAAATGGATCAAAGCCAAGCCCATTAAAAACCTTGAAGCAAGTAGAACTGTAAGTTTCATCAGAGAATTGATATTCAGATATGGTGTTCCGCACAGCATCATCACGGATAATGGATCGAACTTCGATTCTGACGAATTCAGAGCCTTTTGTGCTTCCCAAGGCACGAGAGTCGATTACGCTTCGGTCGCCCATCCTTAGTCGAATGGGCAGGCTGAAAGAGAAAATTGATTGATTCTCAAAGGACTGAAACCCCGGTTGATGTGTGACCTCAAGCATGCAGCAGGGGCGTGGGTCGATGAACTTCCATCAATACTTTGGGGATTGAGGACAACTCCTAATCGGTCGACTGGTCGAACCCCATTCTTCTTAGTCTACGGAGCCGAAGCCGTACTCCCGAGTGATCTGCTCCACAATGCACCCCGAGTCGAGCTCTTCTCAGAGGAGGAAGATGAACAAGCTCGGCAAGATGCAGTCAATCTCCTGGAAGAAGAAAGAGAGATGACCTTGGTCCGTTCGACCATTTATTAACAAGACATGCGTCGATTCCATGCCAGAAATGTAAGGGGTCGGGCATTTCAGGAAGGAGACTTGGTTCTTCGAGTGGACCAGCAGAAACCACACAAGCCCGCTCCTGTTTGGGAAGGCCCTTTCGTCATCACCAAAGTGCTCCACAACGGAGCATATCATCTTTTCAATGTCGAGCACAATAAAGATGAGCCACACGCTTGGAATGCGGAACTGCTCCGCCCCTTTTACTCTTAAAGGATTTAGACTGTTGAAATGTAATAAGAAGTACCTTTTAGTCTGATTATCAAAAGTCATGATTTTACAGTGTTCCGAATGATTGTTGTTCATTTTTTACATGTTCTAAAATCCCCCAGTGGGTGCCTTAGCTGCGAATCCGTTTCGCCTAAGTTGAAGAAAAAATCCTACCGAGTGGTGAGCCAGCCTCTCACTCGGAGGCTTAGCTGCGAATCCGTTTTGCCTAAGTATTAAAAAAATCCTACCGAGTGGTGAGCCAGTGTCTCACTTGGGGGCTTAGTTGCAGTCTAGTACTCGCCTAAGTGTTTAAAAAAATCCTACCGAGTCATGGGCCAGCCTCTCACTCGGGGGCTTAGCTGCAGTCCAGTACTCGCCTAAGTGTTAAAAAATTCCTACCGAGTGGTGGGCCAGCCTCTCACTCGGGGGCTTAGCTG
>NC_041383.1:539355362-539358578 GCF_002162155.2 Triticum dicoccoides | reverse complement strand
GTGGGTGCCTTAGCTGCGAATCCGTTTCGCCTAAGTTGAAGAAAAAATCCTACCGAGTGGTGAGCCAGCCTCTCACTCGGAGGCTTAGCTGCGAATCCGTTTTGCCTAAGTATTAAAAAAATCCTACCGAGTGGTGAGCCCGTGTCTCACTTGGGGGCTTAGTTGCAGTCTAGTACTCGCCTAAGTGTTTAAAAAAATCCTACCGAGTCATGGGCCAGCCTCTCACTCGGGGGCTTAGCTGCAGTCCAGTACTCGCCTAAGTGTTAAAAAATTCCTACCGAGTGGTGGGCCAGCCTCTCACTCGGGGGCTTAGCTGCAGTCTAGTACTCGGCTAAGTTTAAAAGGTCCTACCAAACGGTACGGGTCGTCCACAACCCCCCCCCCTAGGGCTGCACCGTCAAGAAGAAGGACGAGATTGTGAGAGAAATCCTCTCACTCAGGGGCTTAGCTGCAGTCCAATACTCGCCTAAGTATAAAAAATCCTACCGAGTGGTGAGCAATCCTTCCACTCAGGGGCTTAGCTGCAGTCCAATACTCGCCTACAACAACAAAGCCTTTAGTCCCAAACAAGTTGGGGTAGGCTAGAGGTGAAACCCATAAGATCTCGCAACCAACTCATGGCTCTGGCACATGGATAGCAAGCTTCCACGCACCCCTATCCATAGCTAGCTCTTTGTCGATACGCCAATCCTTCAGGTCTCTCTTAACGGACTCCTCCCATGTCAAAATCGGTCGACCCCGCCCTCTCTTGACATTCTCCGCACGCTTTAGCTGTCCGCTATGCACTGGAGCTTCTGGAGGCCTGCGCTGAATATGCCCAAACCATCTCAAACGATGTTGGACAAGCTTCTCCTCAATTGGTGCTACCCTAACTCTATCTCGTATATCATCATTCCGGACTCGATCCTTCCTCGTGTGGCCACACATCCATCTCAACATACGCATCTCCACCACACCTAACTGTTGAACATGTCGCCTTTTAGTCGGCCAACACTCCGCGCCATACAACATTGCGGGTCGAACCGCCGTCCTGTAGAACTTGCCTTTTAGCTTTTGTGGCACTCTCTTGTCACAGAGAATGCCAAAAGCTTGGCGCCACTTCATCCATCCGGCTTTGATTCGATGGTTCACATCTTCATCAATACCCCCATCCTCCTGCAACATTGACCCCAAATACCGAAAGGTGTCCTTCCGAGGTACCACCTGGCCATCAAGGCTAACCTCTTCCTCCTCACAGCTAGTAGTACTGAAACCGCACATCATGTACTCGGTTTTAGTTCTACTAAGCCTAAACCCTTTCGATTCCAAGGTTTGTCTCCATAACTCTAACTTCCTATTTACCCCCGTCCGACTATCGTCAACTAGCACCACATCATCCGCAAAGAGCATACACCATGGGATATCTCCTTGTATACCCCTTGTGACCTCATCCATCACCAATGCAAAAAGACAAGGGCTCAAAGCTGACCCCTGGTGCAGTCCTATCTTAATCGGGAAGTCATCGGTGTCGATATCACTTGTTCGAACACTTGTCACAACATTATTGTACATGTCCTTGATGAGGGTAATGTACTTTGCTGGGACTTTGTGTTTCTCCAAGGCCCACCACATGACATTCCGCGGTATCTTATCATAGGCCTTCTCCAAGTCAATGAACACCATATGCAAGTCCTTCTTATGCTCCCTATATCTCTCCATAAGTTGTCGTACCAAGAAAATGGCTTCCATGGTCGACCTCCCAGGCATGAAACCAAACTGATTTTTGGTCACGCTTGTCATTCTTCTTAAGCGGTGCTCAATGACTCTCTCCCATAGCTTCATTGTATGGCTCATTAGCTTAATTCCATGGTAATTAGTATAACTCTGAACATCCCCCTTGTTCTTGAAGATTGGTACTAATATACTCCGTCTACATTCTTCTGGCATCTTGTTTGCCCGAAAAATGAGGTTGAAAAGCTTGGTTAGCCATACTATCGCTATGTCCCCGAGACCTTTCCACACCTCAATGGGGATACAATCAGGGCCCATCGCCTTGCCTCCTTTCATCCTTTTTAAAGCCTCCTTCACCTCAGACTCCTGGATGCGCCGCACAAAACGCATGCTGGTCTCATCAAAGGAGTCATTCAGTTCAATGGTAGAACTCTCATTCTCCCCATTGAACAGCTTGTCGAAGTACTCCCGCCATCTATGCTTAATCTCTTCGTCCTTCACCAAGAGTTGGCCTGCTCCGTCCTTGATGCATTTGACTTGACCAATATCCCTCGTCTTCCTCTCTCGGATCTTAGCCATCTTATAGATGTCCCTTTCACCTTCCTTCGTGCCTAACCGTTGGTAGAGGTCCTCATATGCCCGACCCCTTGCTTCACCAACAGCTCGCTTTGCAGCCTTCTTCGCCATCTTGTACTTCTCTATGTTGTCTGCACTCTTATCCAGGTATAGGCGTCTGAAGCAATCTTTCTTCTCTTTAAGCGCCTTCTGGACATCATCATTCCACCACCAGGTATCCTTATCTTCGCTTCTCCTTCCCCTGGACACTCCAAACTCCTCCGAGGACACCTTACGAATGCAAGTCGCCATGTTCATCCACACATTGTCCGCATCCCCTCCTTCCTCCCAAGGGCCCTCCTTAAATACCCTCTCCTTGAACACCTGAGCTACCTCCCCCTTGAGCTTCCACCACTTCGTTCTAGCGACCTTGGCACGCTTATCCCGCTGGACACGAATCCGAAGGCGGAAGTCAGCAACCACCAGCTTATGCTGGGGTACAACACTCTCCCCAGGTATCACCTTACAGTCTAGGCACACACGCCTATCTTCTCTTCTCGAGAGGATGAAATCAATCTGGCTAGAGTGTTGGCCACTACTAAAAGTCCTAAGTATAAAAAATCCTACCTAGTGATGAGCAACCCTCTCACTCGGAGGCTTAGCTGCAGTCCAGTACTCGCCTAAGTATAAAAAATCCTACCGAGTGGTGAGCAATCCTCCCACTCGGGGGCTTAGCTGCAGTCCAGTACTCGCCTAAGTATAAAAAATCCTACCGAGTGATGAGCAACCCTCTCAGTCAAAGGCTTTGCTTCAGTCCAGTACTTGCCTAAATATAAAAAATCCTACCGAGTGATGAACAATCCTCTCGCTTGGGGGCTTAGCTGCAGTCTAGTACTCGCCTAAGTTTGAGAAACCCAGCCGAATGGTGTAGGTCGACCACGACCCCCCCCC
>NC_041383.1:539329439-539355092 GCF_002162155.2 Triticum dicoccoides | reverse complement strand
GGGCTGCACCGTCAAGAAGAAGGACGAGATTGTGAGAGCAATCCTCTCACTAAGGGGCTTAGCTGCAGTCTAGTACTCACCTAAGTATAAAAAATCCTACTGAGTGGTGAGCAATCCTCTCACTCGGAGGCTTAGCTGTAGTCTAGTACTCGCCTAATTATAAAAAATCCTACCGAGTGATGAGCAATGCTCTCACTCGGGGGCCTAGCTGCAGTCCAGTACTCGCCTAAGTTTGAGAAACCCAGCCGAATGGTGCAGGTCGACCACGACCCCTCCCCCCGGGGCCGCATCGTCAAGATGAAGGACGAGATTGTGCGCACTGCCAAAGACTCATCCAACAGTCGACGCCAAGGCGAGCTTTTAGGAACGTCAAGACCATTGCTGAGTACCTTGCTGAGGAGCTGATCAATGCTGCCAAACGCTCATCCAACAGCTAATGCCAAGGCGGATTGCTTTCAGGAACATCAAGACCATTACTAAGTGCCTCGCTGATGAGCTGATCAATGCTGCTCAAGACTCGTCCAATAGGTCGATTGCGGCCTCTTCCTCAGAAGCTGCATCGAGAGTACAAAAACCAATCCGAGAGAAGATAAGCCCAACATATTCAAAGATAAGCCCGGGGCAGATAAATCCAAAGGTTTCTAACCACAGATTTAAGTACTCGGGCGTTAGGCCCGAAGGAGTTTTAACGATTACAAAATCACTCGGCATTCCGAGGCAAATGAAGGCGAAGCATAATGTTTTTTCGGTCACTCAGCGGGAGAAGGGCTGGCTGGATCGCAGAAGTTGTCGAGGTCGATGCTGTCAGCAATACGAGTGACTGCCTCAAAGAAGGTGTCCATGAAGGTCTCGAAGGAGTGCTTCTTAGTATTCACAACCTTGAGGGCCGCCAGCTTGTCTTCTCTAGCCTCCTTGCAGTGCACTCGAACCAACGACAGGGCGACGTCAGCACCACGGCGGGCAGATGACTTCTTCCACTCTTGCACTCGGCCAGGAATCTGATTGAATCGAGTCATCAGCGACTCGAGGTCTTGAGAAAGTTCCGCCTGAGGCCAGAGTTCGGCATCCACTCATGCCACCGCAGCCTTCAGTCGAGCCAAATAGGCAACAACACCGTCCAAGCGTGATTCCAATCGCAGCAAGTTCATCGCAACATCATCTTTCACGGGACAATTAATGGGGTCGAGACCTGTCTCGATACGCCCAGTTTCAGCTTAGAAGTCCTGGCAAAGTTCTGTTCCATCGCGAAAAACAACGAGTCGACAATATTACAACATACTTCGACCGACGACAATTAACCAGTCGAGTGACTATACTTTCAAGCTTCAGAACTAGTTTCGCGGCAAGTTGTCCCAGATAGGACTCTAACTTGCCCGTCTTGGCTCTGAGGCCTCCAACTTCAGTGGCCAGGTTCTCCTTGTCCTTCTTCAGTTGCTCTACTTCTCGATTAGCTTCTGAGATGATGGTTTTCAACTTCGTGTTCTCCTTTTCCAACTTGCCGACTGAAGCCAGCTTTTCTTCCGCAAGCGTCGTCTTCTCACGTGCTTCCTTCTAAGCAGCAGCAAGGTCCTGGTCCTTCTTCTTGAAAGCTTCCTTCATTCTCTCTAAAGAAACAACACTCTTCAGACGATCCTGAAGTTGACGGTTTTCACTACGCATATCTGCTTGTGTGAAGTCACTCAGTTCAAAGAGACTGAAAGAAAAAGCAATGAAAGACGCGAGCTACTAAGTAGACAAGGCAGTCAAATGGTTACCTCCCATGATGGCCGTCTCTTGTTGATCAGTCTTGAGGTTCTTCTTTGGGACTTCCAGACCGGGTTCAACACTGATATGCTTCTTCTTTAGCTCGGAAAGTCAGGCTCCAAGATCACAAGACCTCTGCAGTCAGCGAGAAAGATATGTCAGTCGACAAAAATAAGAGATAATGACAGTGAAAAGTTACTCTAAGACTACTGCCGAATCAAATATTCAACAGTAGTCTCGGGGACTACACCCAGTGGGTGCACTTAGCGTTGCCCCACTGGTTCAGATCAACACTCAGCAGGGTATGCCCAGCGTGAGTAAAAAAAGGAAGAAGAGAAAGTTCTAAGACCTCAGCCGACTGCCAGCAGTCGACCGTGGTCTCTGGGACTACACCCAGTGGATGCCCTCGTCATGCCCCCACTGGTCCAGACAGATTACTAAGACTCAGTTCGAGTCAAGTAGAGTGGAAGATTTCCTAAACTCTAAATAAAGGCACACCCCAGTGGGTGATCGGATATAAAACAACATTCAAAAGTTCAGTCGGAGTTCACTGACCTGAACATTGGTCTGCAGGGCAGTGCTGGCGTTGTAAGCCACCTGCTCCATGACAAGGTTCACCTAGCGAAGAGCCTCCCTGGCAGCACTCAGCGAGCCGTCTGGGGTCTGATATGCAGCGAAGAGTGATGGCTCCAGGGCGGTCGAAGCAGTTACTGGGTCAGACGCGTGGAGTTGCACTGGAGCGGCAGGAGTCAAAGCAGTCGATCTCGATGGACGATCAGTCGTCAGCGGGTTGGCGAATGTGACGTTGGCCTGAACCGGCTCTCCGGAGCGTTCGACCACCGCCTCAAGCGCCGGCATCGACTGAGGGACTTAGACTTCAAGCCTCCTCCTGCTTGAGCCCCCACTCCTCTTCCTCCTCTCATGTAGAGGCGCTTCTTCTTCTTCATCGTCAGGGAGCACGACAACCTCTTGCAGAACTACAGAAAGGGAGAAATATCAGAAATTCAGCCGATTGTGGATCCACTCGACTAAAAGAAGCTTGGTCGAATGGACTTACCTGCTCGAGAGGTGGCATCCTCGTCTCCTGGTGCCTTGTCGATGTCCATATCGGTGGCAACAGAGGTGGGGCTAGAAAGATACATGATCGAATCGGTCAGAACAAAAAGTCCAGTCAGTCTATGTAAACACAAACGAGATACTCACCCCGAAGCAACAGGGACATCCATCTTGATCCGCGGCAAAGTCTTCCGAACTTTGGGAGGAGCAACCTTGGGCTGCTTGGCAACCTTCTCCGTTGGCTTCGGAGTTGACGTCCGAGTGCGCTTCTGAGTGTGGGTACTAGGAGCCACGTTCTTCCCGCGCCCTCCTGCCGGGTCATGGTACTGCTTGGATAGGCGTTCGGAGCACGGCGACGAGTCGACTTCTTCCTCGTTGTCCGACTCGTCGCTCTCCTCCTCCTCGTCTTCATCCGAAGACACACAGTCACCACTCTCTTCTTCGCTAGCCTCTCCGTCCTGGTCCTGCTCCAGAGCCTGTTCGCCGTTGGGCATCGAATGCATCTCAGTGAAAACCTACAAGACAAAAGTTCGAGTAAAAGTCAGTCGAGATCAAGTACAGTCGGAACATATAGGCAAGACAGTCGGAATAAAGAGCATACCTTGTCGGGCTGATTGTCGTCGCTGAAGGGGAAGGCTCGCCTGGCTCCTCTGAGATTGTCCTGCTTGCCTGTGATGCTCCTCAACCACATGGCCACGGTCTTGGGCGACACTTCTTCTGGATGGACCCGAGCGGTGTCGTCAGATCCGGAGTACAGCCACATAGGATGGCCACGAGCCTGAAGAGGCTGGATGCATCGACTGAGGAACACTTCCAGCAGGTCCAGGCCAGTGACACCCTCGTTAATCATTTGGACCACTTTCTCCACCAACATATTCGTCTCCACGTTCTCAGCAGCAGTCATTTTTAGTGGAGAAGGAGTCTGGACACGGTCGAATGTGAAGTGGGGAAGGCCAGTCAACTGACCTGGAGTTGCGACATCCTGGCAGTAGAACCAGGTCGACTGCCAGCCTCTGACCGATTCGGGGAGAGTCATAGCAGGGAAAGCACTCCTGTGTCTCTTTTGAATACCCAAACCCCCACACATCTGAATGACATGGGACTTTGAGTCACTCGTTTATGCCTTCTTAACCGACTGGGATCGGATGGTGAAGATATGTTTGAAAACACCCCAATGCGGTCGACACCCCAAAAAGTTTTCACACATCGACATGAACACGGCCAGATACGTGATGGTATTGGGAGAAAAATGGTGGAGTTGAGCACCGAAGAAATTCAGGAATCCCCGGAAGAAAGGGTGCGGAGGGAGCGAAAAACCCCGGTCGATGTGGGTGGCGAGCAATACACACTCACCCGGTCGAGGTTGTTGCTCCATCTCCCCCTCCGGCAGCCTTTCCGCTCCCATGGCAATTAGTCCAGACTCCGCCAGCTCGTCCAGATCTTCTTGCCGGAGCGAAGACCGGATCCAATCGCCCTGGATCCAGCCTGGCGGCAGCCCCGTGCGCGATGACGATCCACGCTTCTGCTTCTTGCCTTTCGCCGCCCCCGTCGCCTTCTTTGCACGCTCCAGCACCGCCGTCTTGTCCTTCACCATGGCGGCAGAGCAGCAGTGTCGAGAGCAGAAGGCTGGGTGCGGTGGAGAAGCATAGGAAGAAGAAAGAGGAAGAGGCGTGCACAGTGCAGACACCTCGGCCCCATTGCCTTATAAATGGTAGCTTCTGAGTGGCTGGCGCGTGGGACCAGGCGATCCTTTCAAATCCCGCAACAGTCGTGCGCAACATACGTGGCGAAAACGGCGGTGCGGAAATTGAGGCACCACTGTTTATCCGCTCCGCTCACTTCGGTGCTCCCCGTCCCGCGCGCTTCCCCGAAATTTCGTATCCCATGAAATCCGGGATACTTTGCAGGCAATCGCGCCAAGGATTCTACATTCCAAGACAGCACTCGGCAGATGGTGCTATAAGTTCAGTCGGTAACTTTCTGAATGGATCAAGGCAACTGAACCGACGCTGAAGTACCAACGTGAGTTTTCCGACTTGCGAAAAACGCACGCGAGGCACAAAGCTCGAAACAAGTTCCACTTCAACCTACTTTCCACTCGAACCTTAATCCATTCGGGGGCTACTGATGAGGATACAGACCTGGGGCAGGGTCATGGGCTCGACCCATACGTCCTACCCAAGGTCACTACCCTAGAAGACAAGAAGTCTAAGAGGCAGCAAGGGACCCCCAGTTAAAGATGTCGAGTGCAATCCACTCGACCAGTCATGTCACTCGGGAGTCCCCCTACCTATTGTCACTAGACCATCCAAGGAATCACTCGACCTACCGAAGATCAGGAGTCACTCAGCATTGCAACGGACAAGCGTTCACTCCGTAGTCTTTAAGGTCATTAATAGCACTTAAGGCTGGCATTATCAGTAACGCCCCTACTTTATGTACATTAAGCCCCTTGTAATGGAGGACGGTGAGGGTCCTGGCGTACTCTATATAAGCCACCCCCCTCCTCTGGCACAAGGGTTCGCACCCCCTGTAACATCACACACATATAATCCAGTCGACCGCCTCCGGGCACCGAGACGTAGGGTTGTTACTTCCTCCGAGAAGGGCCTAAACTCGTAAAACCCGCGCGTACACCTTCATCATAGCTAAGATCTTGCCTGTCCATACCTACCCCCCTTTCTACTGTCAGTCTTAGAACCACGGCAGCCGCCTTGCTTGTTGCTTGACTTCCACTCCAAGTCTCCAGGTTTGCATTTGTTCCAAAAAGATCGCTCCTGAAGGTTTCATCGCGTTTGGACTCCGTTTTATATTCCTTTTCTTCGAAACACTGAAATAAGCAAAAAAAATAGCAATTCAGGCTAAGCCTCCGGTTAGTAGGTTAGTCCCAAAAAATGATATAAAAGTGTAAAGTAAAGCCCATAAACATCCAAAATGGGTAATATAATAGCATGGAACAATAAAAAATTATAGATACGTTGGAGACGTATCAACAACGTCTTCGACGCACTGGTGGCCCTGCGACTGCCTGCCGTCGCACCGGAGAATGTCCACCTCGAGGTCGCACTCGCCGCGTGGCGCCTGGCGCAGCAAGACACCATCGACATAATCACCCATGTCTATGTGCAAATCGTCCACACGGACTACTACATGCAATAGGAGGATGATAGGATGCTGGCCTTCTTGGACCGCAGGGCAACCTTGGACGGCATTGTTTAGAAGCACATTGAGCTCGCCGCCAACGCCGCTTTTCCTCACACGTCGGTTGGTGACCTGGCGCACTAGGGTGTGACGATGTCGTTGATGGATCCGTATGTATTTTTATCTTTCCGTCAAATCCATGTAGTAGTATATGGTACTACTAGTAATTATCTTACCTTCCACATCAACTTCATAATTTCCGTACATACTCCATGCATGAACGGCGCCAGAACCAAACTTCTCATTACTCTAGGGAAAATCATTATTTCTATCTATCGGTCGCGCAATGGAGCAGAACCAAAATTTACAAGTTACCTGTTCAAAAGGAAAAGCCTGTTGTGTTTGCGTCGCACCCCCACACGGTTGGTCCGGCACGCCGCTCAAGAGGGAATGCATGCGGTGTTGCATTTTCACTTACAAGTGGGACCACAGTAGAGCAAACCGAATATTGGCAAACCCCCACCCCGCCCACCATGCGATGGCTGAGAAAACAGGAGGGAGAAGAGATGGTTGTAGCACGGACTCCAAGAAAATTGGTGTCGGATGGAACTCGTATGGGTGGTGTGTGCCGTACCGCTAGACGTGAATGCTAGTTATGGCCCATGCCACCCCACTATATCGAGCCTATATCGAGGTCCTGGTTACGTAGAACAAATTTCCTAGAGTCCATGCTCAGCCCTCCTCTATCTCTCTTCTCAGCTAGCCACAGGACGCGCGGAGCCCATCGTCTGTTTGCTCATATGCGGTCCCAGATGTCAGTGAAAATGCAAGAGGACCCATGGAACCTGCACATCTTTCACCTCGACGTGCTGGTGATGAAAAACAAATCCAATAAAGATCTTTGGTGGCCGCTTTTGGAGTTACTCAATAGTAGTAAGATTTTATTTACAATTTTACCCAAGATGCACATCACGTGGCTTCAACTACAACTCTATTTTCTTGCATGACACAACCTGGATGCTGGATGTCCCACGTGTCGGCAAAAGGAGGAAGAACCCGACCAAATCTTCGGTTGTGCTCTCGTATTAGACTAGTTGTGCTAACTTAAAATTTTATTGTGTAGAATGGATGCAAGTTTTGGCATTAGGAAGAAGAGTACATCGATATATTGATAGAGCGCAATTTACTAGATGTTCTAGCACTTTTAGCTAGCATAGAGGCTAGAGATGAGACTAGTGCACTCGTTGATAGAATAGAGGCTAGACATGAGACTAGATGCGAGGAAGCAACGTCTACTTCTTTACACTCGAAGAAGAAAGAAGCACGCAAGATAGAGCCTCCGCAGATCAACAATGAAAGCATCAAGAAGGCACTAATCGAACTTACAGGAGCAGTTATGGAAGTTGGATATCTTCTAAAATGTATTCTTGTGGTTCTTGTTTTCTTTGGTCTTGCTTTTCTAGTCAAAATTATCGTTGGAGTTCGTGCAAAATGGAGGTCCGTTTGGGGTCGTGCGTTGGAGTTGGCCTTACAAGTGGGACCGTAGTTGAGGAAACCGACTATCGGCAAACCTCCACCTCGCCCGCCGCGCGATGGCTGAGTTAGAGAAACGACGAGGTTGAAGAGATTGCTCTAGCACGGACTCCAAGAAATATGGTGTCAGATGGATGTCGTGCTGGTGGCGTGGGCTCTACTCCTTGATGTGAATGCACCTTCTGGCCCATGCCACCTCACTACTCCTACTACTTATATAGTACTAGTAGTATCAAGGATTTGAGGTGCTGGTTATGTACAACGAACACATTAACATATGGCTACAGTAAAAACACCCGCCCGACGCGCGAAGCATGTGAAGCTAGTACAAATAGTGTACTACTATTGTTGATTGGCCTCATCCGATAATCTGTTGCAACGCACGTACAATTATGTATTCAGAAAGTATTTTTTTGCCTAGTCGCAACACTCACTCAGAGAAGTGACTCGGAAGCCATTCATAAATTTAGTAAGTTTATCACAGGCATATCATTTTATTACATACAACAGGTCATCAACCCACATCGACAACGAGGATACATTATATATACTAAAGTTTTCATCACACAACAAATAACAAGCAATGAAATGAACTTCAACTCAACTAATCCTCGGCGTTGGAAATGCTTGCTTTGAACCACAAGTGGTAGTCTAGGAAGGGCTATCCATTGTTGATCTCGAGACCAACACAGGATTGATCATCCAGGCTGAAGCGGCCTATTATATCAGTACCAGGGTAGGGAACCACTGAAATGTCTAAGGTATAGATATAGTTGCTTCCCATGAATGGTAGTAACATTGTGTGAACAGCAGTTGGATCGCCTTTCACCATCATTGGATAGTTTGTCCAAGGAAGAGCGAGTTTTCTCCAAGACTATCAATTCTGTACCAGGGAGAAGGTGTTGGCACTAGCACACTAGTATCCATCCCAAATACCATGCAACAGGTGTTGGAATAGGTCCGGAAAGAGCGACCATGGGAGACAACACCTGCTTCCTTAGTAGTAACATCAGCAGTGGGCTGCATACAGACAAGAAGGGGTGATCCATCGGAATTAGTTGCCAGGCGCCACTGAGTATATGGGCCCCGCTCGTCCTCATGCTCGTGATCATCACCATCGTCATCTCCCCCTTGGTTATAAAAAATTTCAAGTATAGGTGGTGGAATGTTCACAGGACCTTCGAAACACAAGAAGAAGGTTAATTAGTAAAGGGAAACTTGCTAACCTGCAGCATGTGGATGGAACAACTATAATTATGGTGGAAGACCAACGTACCAAAACTACGAGGATCCCATGCAAAAACAGTGCCATGAGTGGTGGAAGCAAACACAAGACTCTCGTATTGAATTGCATCACATTACACATCCGTGTACAGAAACTGATTTTTGAGTGATATCCATCCAGTCGAACCACGAAGGACGGCAACAAGATTGTCGAAGATATCAACAACTACATAGTTCCTGTAATTCCAAGAGCATTTGGGAACTCGACAAATTGCTACCTTCCGTAGAAGACAGTCACCATGATCATATTTTAACGTGCGTAGAATACCGGTGTGCTCAACCTCTGGGACCCGGTGACGAGTGTACACATTCACAAGTTCCCACTCGCAGTTGTACCCAATATAAACAACCCAATATCCATTTGCGCCTGCCCAAGCCTTGCCCTCAAGCGATGGCATCTTAACTTCATACATATCATTATAAAGCGGCATCAACTTGTGAAAGGCGAGGCCTTCGTAATCCCCGTGCCTGTCATTAGGGTCATGCCAAATAAGATAGTGGAGATCAAACCGCTCCTGGACCCTTGGGTTCCTTGTAATGATGTTATTAGTTGAGTCGAAAATGGTCTTGAATGAACCTGCCATGCTAGCCGAGGTGATGACATCACATCGATCAATGAGTTCCTCCACCACGTCATCTTTCAAATCGGGGCAAGAATAATGGGGTCGTTTCCGGCCTGTTCCCTCAATGGAGAAGACGATCGAACAATGGCAGACGGAAGGGTGAAGGCAAATGGAGGATGGAGGAAGAGCGTGCGACAGCAGTTCCAAATCGAGAGGGAAAGGCGAAGAGTCAATGGACGGTTGCCAGTTTGCCACGGTACACGAAGAGGCGCCCCGGACTACACGTCCATTCGGAAATACTAGTAGAAAAGGACTCGCCGTCGTATCACTGATATGTTGGAATGGGACCACATGTCAACGAAACATGGTGTGTAATTTCTCGTGCAAAATGCGATCTGGCCGCATTGGCCCGAGGTGCCGCATTAGTTATCGACATTTTTTTTAATGGCATGCCATTCAGTTTTGAAGCACGACTAACTGGTACTATATGCAGAGAAAATATAAACTACTCTACCACTACTCCACCTCTAGTACTAGTAGTATAAAAAAGATATATAGGCTGGAGCTTCAGCGCTTTCTTGCTAAGGGATGCCCACTTGCTTCTCACACTATCACCCTCTCTCCAGATCTAAAAAAGACGGCCTCTCTCTCCCTACTCACCGATGGTCATAGATCCACCAGGGAAGAAAAGGATGTGCAACGTTGATGCACTCATCGTTGGCGAGCGAGGTCAAGCTCTAACGACAAGGCCATCCTCTCAGACCTAGCGCCCGCGCAGTATGGCCTCCGTCCCCAAGCTTGCTGCTGTAGTGTGTGCGGAGGACGACGACCACGAGCGAAGCCACTTCCCTCCGACCCTCGGGCATGCTACCTCTTTTCGAACCATACCCTTGTTTTATTGCCCCATCTACCACATCGCTGCATGTGGATCTTTTTCCACTCCACTATCTTCCCAATTTCCTATCCTCTACTCTGCTGGTCACGTAGACGAAAACCTTAATTTGCACTATTAAAGGAAACCCTACTTCATGCAGACTAATCCATGTCTAGGTTGAATAACGAAAGGAAGGTAGATTGTACTGTCTAAGAGAGTAGGCATCAAACCCGCATCTAGGTTGAAAAGGGGAAAATCAGTAGCTAAGGAATGAGTCTTATGTCTCTTGGTTGAAGAAGGGTAGAAAGGCATGACAACGCAATAGAGAATGATCAGGTCGATCGGTTTGTTATCCTCACATAGGAAAAAGGTGGCTAAAGAGAACAAAAATGGGACGTAATCCACATATGTTGCCTGGATATTTGTTGCTCTGGGCAACCATACCTCCCTCACCACTCTGCGTCCATGGTGGTACATCGTACTGGTGCGCCCACTATCTGATTGGGCCTCCCATGCTCTTATTGCCACTTTTTTGCTATTAGTATAACGCCAGAAGTCAAGTCAAGCAATGCTACTGCTAAAGTGATGCCACATTTAACAAATGTTGCACTCAGTCTAATGCCACCGATAAATTTAAATAATGCCATTTAATGTCACTGGATTATTTCAGGGTTAGCTGTTGATTGTGGTTGAAAGATTTTTCAGCTAAGGCATTCTAATGTTGTTGCACAGCCAGTATACCAATGATGAAACTTGTTACTACCTTCAGATTTTTGCATTGTTAATGCTTATAGATTAAATACCTCACTTTCATGAGATAAGTTATTTTTTATGTACAGTGTCACCAAAATGCCAAGGCGCTGGTGTTCTTTTATTTTGGTTAAACTGCACAAAAAATTATTAAGGCAAGAGGAAAGGTCAAGAGTGGGCACCTCCTCCTCTGGCTATTCTCTTGATTCATTCGATCAAGTTTTTATGTTTGATTGGTTATCAAGATTGGGATAGCAATTTTTAAGGTCCCCCCGAGTTTGAAATGATATTTACCTTGGAGGTACATGGTTTGCAAATTTTCTATACTGTCATTAGTTAATAATGCTAGTTACCATCAGACTTTTGTATTTGGTTTAATGCTCATGCACATCTAGTATACCAATGCTGAAACTTGTTACCTTTACATTTTGTATTGTTAATTCTTATAGAAATCTTCCAGTGCTAGAGTTTATTGAAATCTATTCAGTAAAACCATTGTACTGTACCCTATAATAAAATAACTACTCTACTGTTGCACTAGCCATTGGATTAGTGTATATTTGTAGTATTCGAATGGTGTTGCATTAGCGTATGGACGTAAATAAAGTGTGGCAAGCTTTCCCAGATATGTGCTCAAGAAAACTACTACCTGTTTTTCTAAATACTAGACGTTTGGGTACTTTAAATTGAACCGCGAAAACGTCTTATATTAAGGAACAGAGGGTGTAGAGTTCACTCAAATTATCCTGGTAAAGCTAGTCACACCTTTGTTAAAATCAATGTTCATTATGTTATCGAAGGAGGTCTGTATGTTTATCTCTAATGCCTGTCGACTGCATACCTGCCGTCATGATGTAATGTTAAGTCATTTCCTTTTGTACAGTGTCACTGAATTGTCAAGGCGGTGATGGCATTATATTTTAGTTGAACTGCACAAAATATGCATAAAAGAAGAGGAAAGGTCAGGAATCGATCATTCTTTCAAAAAGAACTATATATGCCTTTCTGACATCAGACGTTGTTGCCTTATTTATTCCTTCAAACAGGTGGTTAGAAATAGTCTTGCTACCTTTTCCCATTAAGAAAGTGGAATGCTTATATTTGTGAGTATATGCTTCAACTAGTGTCATTTTTAAAGTTATCACACTTCCAATATCTATGCAAACAGGGATGCTCGATTTTAGTGGAACTGCAGAAAAAGTCCAATTGGTTCAACATTAGGAGCATGTTTCCTTCCAAACCTTTATATCCAATTGGTGGCACTATGAGATATTCATTACAAAGGTACATGGTTTGCTACTATCTTGCTACTCTTTTTGTACTCTCATTAGATAGTAATACTAGTAGTTTGCATGTGAATTTATTGGCAGGGTGGACCTACATTGGAGGTGCAGGACAACATTCAATGATTGGATGCTCAATTTCGGTTGTATCAATTTCACCTCTTCCATCACTGCGAACATGGATATCCTTGGTCTGATGAAGAATAGGCGCTATATTTCTGCTTTGAACCAGCAAATCAATTCAGTATGAAATTGTCTAGGGCAAAACATAACAGTATCAAATTGTCCAGTGCAAGACATGACAGATGCTAAGAGGAAAGACATGTTTAAACCGAAAATACAAGGTGTGGTATATGTTTACTAGCTTCTTGATATTTGTGCAGACAGATATGTCTGCCCGTTGCTATTTGGCAAACAAACAAAGTGACCGCAATTTTGGTTGAACTGCACAAGAAAATAGTATAGTCACTGCATGTACTGCCATTTTAAAATAGACACAGAAAGATTGGATAGTCACTTCATGAACTGCAGAAAAGTAGTACTGTACTATTTATTGGCCAACACTAGGTGCTTCATTGCTTTGGTCTGATTATAAAATGGGCACCATTTTGCCTAAACTAAAGTTTGTATTCCAAAAATAGTCTCGCCGTGTGATCTAGAGAAGACCAAATTATATTGCAGTAGATGTTCCTCCATCATGTGTGGTTCATTCTCATGGTTACAGCTGTTGGTGAAACCACTTACGCTTGCAAGAGGAATTTTAGACTTCACAAACAAATTTGTCTTTTAGTCTGTACTGAATGTTGGCCAAGAGAAGCATCCATGTTAGTAGGAAGAACAGATGTTTTTTCTAGATCTTTGCTTTTGGAGCTACATATTTGTATATGATCTGTGAATCATTGAGATGCATTAACAGGTTGATCTTATGTATGGGAATCGTACTAGTTGGTTTTAGTTGCAACGCAAGATCCAAAGTGGATGATCTTTGCTTTTGGAACTACATATTTGTATATGATCTATGAATCATTGAGATGCATTAACAATTACTTATTTCTCTTCGCTCAGTGTTTACAAGTTACTGATTGATCACTAGCTAGCCTACTAATGCGCTCCTGGCAGTTTTATTCGCGACGCAAGATCCGAAGTGGCAGTTTTTTGAATAAAAATTCCCACCTCTGAAGAAACTGACAAGCTACACTATCCGACCTATTCGATCCTACACGGATAAATAGCGGATCACGCACATACTACCTCCTTTCCGGTTTGCAGGGCTCAATTCAAGAAACGACCTACTCGATCCTACACGAATAAATAGAAGATCACGCACGTACTAGTACCTCCTTTCCGGTTTGTAGGGCTTAATTCAAACCTCTCACCAACCAAGGTACTCCCTCCATCTGGGTTTATTAGTCCCGTGAGCATAGCAGCAAGACCAAGTCATGGCAATAATTAACTGCATGCAGAAGTTTAAGCCTAATTAATTCCAGTGATTTAAGTGGCTGCATGCGTGCCCTTGGCTGCAACTCGTTGCATGGTGCTCCGCGTACTGGCTGCGAGCGATTCTGAGTGCTTGCATGCAGCCGGCCATAATTAAGGCAACTAACTGATGCGAAAACGATGCGCTTTAATTGTTGCAGGCTTTTTAAATCTGTGGAATCATTATTGACAAGGAGGGAGATGATTCGAGTGCACTCGTTTCACCGTCATGCCGGCGTGCGACCCAGACGGGATGGGACAGCACAGTCATAATTTCAGTTTCTCTAGTTTTCCATGGCAAGCTGGCGCGCTAAGCCATGCCTACTTATGCATTGAATTCCGATGGCCATCACGCTACCTTCCGCCTATAAGTACTATTTCCCGGCCTTATCCGGCGGCACCGTGACCCAACTCGCCATACCCTCATAAGCCCCCACTAGCCCGACATCGCTCGCCACTTATCCTCGCTCTCGCCATGTCCGCCATGCCCCCGCCCGTCCGCGGTAGGCGAGGTCGGAGGCGGTCACCGCCGGAACTAGTGTTCGGTTTTTCACCGGAAGGCAGATGGAGGGAGGAGCCATTCTATCTGTCTTTAGATGGCAATGCGGAGATCGAGGACTTGTTGGAGCGTGACCGCCTAGCGGAGGAGCAGGAGTTGTTGGAGCGCGATCGCCTGGCGGAGGAGCAGCGTATCGCCGATTTGCGCCGCCAGCAGGACATGGAGCAGCAGCGCATCGACGCTCTGAGTCGCAAGCAGAGCGCCCGCAACTGGGCTGACTACATGGAGGCCGGCGCCCGGCCAATAGCCCTGGAGGCTGTCGAGCACGCACGCGTTCGCGACACTGATTTTTACTACCATCTCGGCAAGTGGGTTTCTCGCTTAGAAGCCGAAGCTTCGGTGGACCACACCGGCATGAAAAGGGCCAACGCACACGAGCAACACACCCTATCACACCTCTGACAAGTCCGAGGCGAGGCGGAGGACGCTGGTGCCGGTGTTTAGCATGTACCGCAGATGGCGGCCAGCATCGTCTAGTTAGCTAAGAGCAAGTTAGTACTTGTATGCTACTAGAGTATTAGTGGGAGTAGATAGTTAACTTGGCTATGATGGTTTTCAACATGGAAGTTCAGTACTCTATATGTGGATCAGACCTGTTACTTTGCTCTGAAAGTTGAACTTTCCGTTTGAACGTATGGAATGGGCTGTTATTTTTTTAAATGGGTTGTATTTGTCCGCCACGGGTTTAGAGGCTGACTTGTGGGCCTCCCAAGTTGACCCGTACACAATCAGGAGATGATTGTACGTGGAGAGGATGACAGCAGGGACCCGCCAAAGTCATGGCAGTACACAAGCAAGTGCCTCCTTAGTTCAAGCCAATAAAAAAATGGCTCCTCCTAATAGATTTCTGACATCTGGGTCCCATGCCATTGTCAACGTAGTCAATAAACAAGAGAATTGTACAATGAGCGGCTGACACTAGGGACCCAACAGCTCACCCAGTTATTTTTGTTTTCGGTTAATTCAATAAATGCTGCTCCAAATCTGGTGTTTCCGAGAAATGCCACTGCAATTTCCAAACTTTGAAAAATGCCATTTCATGCCATTTCCAGTGGCATTTTTCGAAGTCTGGAGTGGCGTTTTTCAAAGTTTGCAAATTGCAGTGGCATTTTTCAAAGTTTGCAAAAATTGCAGGAGCATTTTTCAAAGTTTGGAAATTGAAGTGGCATTTTTATGAATCACCATAATTGGAGTGGCATTTATCTAATTTGTTTTTGAGACGGAAGCAGGGTTTCAACTGGGTTGTGCGGGACACTCTGGCCTGTCTAGACAACCTTTTCTTTTATGTTTACCATAGACCAGCCCAGTAGTTTTTTTTTGTTTCTGAAAATGGCTAGCCCAGTTTTTTTGTGATTTGTCAAGTAAGTCGCTTTGTCAGGCCTGTTGGGCTGCAAATCTTTCAAGACGAGGAGAGCTTCATTCGGCTGGCCGAGAAAATGTCCTATCAGTAATGAGAAATGAGATGTATATTTTTAAAACACATCAAACCGACAATTAGTTTCAAATATCTTTTTTTCATTTCGAGATTTTAAATTGCGTTGATTTTATTCGTGGACAATTTATTGGATTTTATATTGATATACATTATTTTTTATATCAGTCTGAATGTGACTCGAAATTTCGGGATTAAAAATAGTTTAGACCGCACAAACATATGCAAAATTTCGTATAATTTTTTAACCATGGCCACAATATGGGATGTAATGCTAACAAAAAGAATATGGGCTCCAAAAAAACTGTAAGAATTAGCAAATGGGTTGTAAATTATTAGAAATATTGGTAGATGGCCTATATGCTATTTTCCATAGATTTGAGGCTTTCCCAAAAAAAGGTTGACGCACAAGCAGTGACTGTTGGATTTCCATCCAACGATTGTCGTCCTTCTTCAATCTCTGCTCTTCCTGCTCGAGCCGCTCAAACAAGCGCTGGCGGGACTGCCCGCTCCCTCCTCCCCGCGGCCGGCTGTGCTGCCGCGCATGCCTCACTGCCCCATCGTACTCCCATCGCTGGCCTAGCCATCCCTATTCTCACCCACACCTGCTGTTATTCTCCGACAACGGCAGACGAACCAGTAAACCCTCGTACAGTCGTACTCCCCTCCGTGTGGGAAACAACTGCCAAGTCTTCCCTAACTCCATGTCGTTCCCTTCCTAGGCCTCCTCCTCGTCCACCGCCCTGGTGCTCTCGGCGTGGCGTGGTCAACGTGGTCAACAACCGACATGCATCTGAAGTGGACTGTAGGTGGAGAGGCTGACAGCTAGGTCCACGGCCGCATGCAAGGAAATGCCTCCTTATTACGCGCAAAATAATGATTCCTCTAGCTGACATCTGGGACCCACCGAAAGGGCCTCTGTATTTCGCGAAAAAAACGTTACCGCCGATGACAGCTTAGACCCACCAGCTATATCTTCGCACGTGAGGAAGTGCCTCCTTATTAAGCACAAAAAAATGAAACCCCCTGCTAGCTGGGACTTAGTGTAGTGGGCCTACTAAGTTGACGGGGACAGAGGGCTTTGCCAACTTAGTCAATACGCACGATTCTACCTCCAGTGACCGTACGATGTCCATCCAACGGCAGTAGTGCTTCTTCAACCTCTGGTCTTCTTGCTCCATCCGCCCAAAGCAGCACCGGTCGTGCCGCCTGCTCTTGCCTCCCGTGGCCGGTTGTGCTGCCGCGGAGGCCTCACCGCCCCTATACTACTCCCACCGGTGGTCAGGCCATCCCTCGACTCCACTCACCCACACCTCCTGTTATTCTGCGGTGACGGCAGCCTCACACCGCAGCCGAACCAGTGAACCCTCGTACTCTGCTCCGCATGGGCATCCACTGCCGCGTCTTCCTCGGCTCCGTGTCGTCCCCTTCCTAGGCCTCGCCATCGTCCACCGCCATGGTGCTCTCGGCGCGACATGGTCAATCTGGTCAACGACCGACTTCCATCGAAAGAGTACTATACGTGGAGAGGCTGACAGCTGGGTCCACGGCAGCCGCAAGGAAGTGCCTCTTGACTGCTGGGACCCACCAGCAACATCTTCGCACGCCAGGAAGTGCGTCCGGGCAAAAAAAACAATTCGCCCGCCTACTGGTGGAACCCACCAGCTACATCTTCGCACGCAAGGAAGTGCGTTCGGTCAAAAAAACGATTTGCCCCCTTGACTGTTGGGACCCACCAGCTACATCTTCGCACGCAAGGAAGTGCCTGACAGTCGGGACCCACTTGGTCGAAGCGTATGTAGCATTCTCATTCTGGTCGCGAACGTGTACGTACATACTGGTCGATGTAGAGGCGCGCACGTGTCGTAGTAGAGGCGCGCATGTAGCATGTACATGTACGTACAATGGCTAGTGTGCAAGAAAGAAAATACGGCCACATATGTACATATGGGCGGGGTCTCGAACGCCTACTCGCGCATACGTATGGCCAGGGCTCATGTCATCGTCGTGTTCATGGGGAGGCAACGGAATGCGTCGTGTTCATCGGGAGGCAATGGAATGTGTCGTGTTCATTGGGAGGCAATGGAACGCGTGGGAGCCAACCAGCTTGGACGGAACAGCCGATGGAAATGAGGCCTGGCGTACCGCACAAAGGAGGAAATGGCCTTGTGTTTGACCGACCACGTTCAAAATGGGATCCTATTCATCGGGAGGGGTCTGGCGTACCGCAAAACGGAGGAAACAGACTTGTGTTGGACCTCCTACGGTCGAAACGGGGTCCTGTTGACTGGGAGGGGTGTGGCGTACCGCAAAAACGGACGAAATGGACTTGTGTTGGAGCGCTATGGTTGAAACTGGGGTCCTGCTCATCGGGAGGGGTGTGGCGTACCGCAAAATGGGACTCCACGAGATACTGTTCATCTCCACTGTCGACCTCCTCCAGCCTCCATGGGCTACTGTTTATCCACTGTCGACCTCCTCCAGCCTCCACCTATGACTGGTCATGCACGGGCTCCTATTCATCCAACATCCGCCACGCGCTACTCCACCGGTTATTGTTCAACCACCCCTCTCCATGCGCTCCTTTTCAACCACCCCTCCACGGGCTACTATTCATCCACCCCTCCATCGTCTACTGTTCATCCAGCCCTCCACGGGGTCGTCCTGTTCATCCAGCCCTCCACGGGGTCTTGTTCATCCAGCCCGAACCGGCTCGATCGATCGGGGTCCTGTTCATCCAGAGGCAACACCACGGGTCATGTTCATCCACCCCCACCGCTCACTGTTCATCCAACCCCACCCCCAGCAACGCTCACTGTTCATCCAGAGGCAGCATAGATCGGCTTCATTTAGCAACAGTAGCGAAGGAATCGCTCGATCGGCTTCAGTTAACAGCCATCGATCGATCTCTCGGGTTCAGTAACACATAGCCTGCAGTGCAATCGCTCGGGTTCAGTTAGAGCCCAACGCCTCGCTCGGCTTCACTTAGAGCCCAACGCCTCGCACACACGCGCGTACGTGTACGAGAGAAACACGCATCGCCTCGGCCCCGACCACCTACCATAACTGGGAACACCCCGATATTTTCCTCGCCCTCGCTTCTACCATGGTTTTTCCATCATGGACGGCCCAAAGAATGTCATGCAGCTGCGTCTCCGGCCCGCCTAGGACGAAAAGTCCATTTTTTGTCATGATTTTTTGTCATAGAAGTAGGAGCCCACCACATCTATGATGATACCGGGTTTTGTCACAATTATCGTCATAGAAGTGTCGTAAGTATGACAGAAGAAAATTTCGTTCGGCCCAAAATGTCATGGATGTGTCTTTTTTGTAGTTTCGGTGACATTTTCCTGTGTGAGCACAGGAAATCTAGACCTGCTCATTCTGATTTGCATTGTCCCCCCAACACCCGTCACTTTCTTTCCTTTTTCAACCAAGAGACAGGTCCACTTCCCCCCACCCTTCGCCATCCACCATGCTTTCTTCGCCTTTTCAACCAAGAGACTGGTTGGGTAGCCAGTATCTACTACTTTCCCCTGTTTCCTCTTAGAACCAAGTCCTAGATTCATCCTACAACTTTCCCACTTTCTTCCCTGTTTGAACCAACTCTTTGAGTCGACTGTATGAACTAGCTTTACCTCTAATAATAGTAAAAGTCTAGGTGGCTTTGGAACAGCGGACGGAAGTAGAAAAAGATCCACACGAAGCCAAGTGGGGAGCTGGGGCAGTAGAGCAAGGCAGGTTTCGAAGGAATATATAGCCGAGGGTCGTCGGCATGTGGCAAAGACGGCATCGGGAGGCTGCATCTTGGCCACAATACGCAGGGAGGAAGAAGGGGTCGGAGGCCCTCCCGAGCTGGCGCTCTCTCGGAGAGAATGACATGGCCACCGACCGGGATGCGCAGGCAGCCCTTGGTCTCCTCCCTCGCCGCTGACGACAGCATGAATGATGCACCTACACCCCTGCCCCAGTCGAGGTTGTCCAGCCGGATTTGTGACCAGCCGTGAGCAGAGAGAGAGAGAGTATGGCCACCTATGTCTTGCTTAGATCTGGAGAGCATGCGAGAGTGAAAGAGAGGAACCCTAGTAAAGCAACCGCTAAGGCTCCTGCTTATATATATAGTGGAGTGATTTTGTTATAGCATCTTCAAAACAATGTGCTCCTACGTGTACCCGCGAGTGGGTGTGAGAGAACTAGTGCATGCGTGCACCGCTTCTCTTCGTGAGAGTACAATATACTATGCCCAAAGAATGTTCGCCACAAAAGTAATAGTATAAGTGTGTGATGTGTGAGCTAAAATAAAATGTGCGCGACGCCTTTTGTTTTTTAGAAGTTCTGAGGGTAGGGTGTGAAGAGCACATATGTGTGTGACGTCTACCTGCAGATAGACGGTGGGTGAGAGAGGACTCAGGAGAGTCGTGACTCATGAGGGTGCGTGTGTGCATGATAAAGAGGGGGCGCGTATCAATGCAATGCATGTGTCCGTAAATTATTATCCGACAAACGTTCGCCACAAGCCTTTTCCTGACGAACGTCGTAAGAACCATTAGATTGGCATTCGACAGTGTCTGTTTTGCCTTGTCATTTAACAGAACAGCCACTCCTCCTACACACAAATCTTCCACGTGAGTGTTAGCAACTGACATATGCTCCCTCCATTCCAAAATGCAGTGCATATAGCTTTATTGAAAATTCGAATATCGCAAACTTTTATCGAGTTTTCGTATACCAAATTGCACATATAGAATACCCAGTATATATCATTTCATTCATCTTTGAGAGGTAACTATAAAGATGGGGGAGGAGTCTACAAACAAAGACCATCGTATCACCTGCAGCGATTTCAACCATCCTTTGGTGAGGAGGAATATCATAGGAACTCTATATGATATGATTTTTATAGGATTTTTTCCTTTAGAGCCAATTGGTTCATAGGAATAGATTCATATACTCCACATTTCAAAGGAAATAAACATGATATCATTTTTATAGCTTTAGAGCCACTTGGCTCATATGAATGGATTCCTATACTCCCATAATTTCAAAGGAAAATAAACATTAGCGTCTATTCAATAGAAAAGTTCCTATGATATGAACCAAATGACATCTCTTTTCTAATCCCTCCTCATAGGAATTGAGATACATGTCATCTCTAGATTCAATAGAAAAGTTCCTATGATGTGAACCAAATGACATCTCTTTTCCAATCCCTACTCATAGGAATTGAGATACTCCATGTCATCTCTTTCCCTACAACTTCCATGTATACATCTTCTATTCCTAAATAGCTAGGACAACCCACTAGTATCTTTTTTCCAAGACATGCAACTATGGCACAAGAACTATATAGTGTGTGAATAACTTTGAAAGATGGTCGCTGGATGAAGGTAATCCGACTGTGCAAAGATGGCAAATCCGAGCACTACTGGCCGTTGGATATCATCAACATTCCACCAGATTCTGCCACATGTACAATTTAGAAGACTCTATGGTTGAACTTAAGCATAATGCACAAACCTCAAAACACAAGCACTTCTCCTTTGTTCTAGAATCTTCCATATCATAATTGCCCATTTTTTTTAAATGAATTGCCATTATTTGTTTTTTACTTTATGCTTTACAATGCACAACCCCGTGAATCTTAACATTTTTATAAAACTAATTGATTTTGAATGAGATGAACTATAAGAACTAAACGATCATCTACAACATGCATATATGACTCAAAGCTTTACATGCTATAGTGTGTATTTATTCATAATTTGGTTTCCAAATCTCATGCATTCAATGCATGTGTACCTTACTAGTTTTGAGTAGAGTAGAAAATTTCACACGGCCGCGGGTATATCAAATGCAGGGCCCATGCATCATTGCCTTTCGGTCGAACCTATGTCCACAATTTTTTATACGTATATCTCCACTGGTCGCCGAACCCAAAATGCTGCCTTGTTCCCGTAAAACCAAGCGGCCCACACATAGTTAAGGCATCGACTCAAACTTAATCCATCTCCTGTTTACAATGACGTGGCCTCGCACGTAGTAGTACTCCTACAAACCCTAACGTCGCACGCATCATCGGCTTTCTTCAAGAGGACGAGGTAGAAGCCGATTTGTAGTGGAGGCGCTTAAAAAGGGATTTGTAGTGGAGACCCCTACCCTAGGGTGCCCTAGGTAGCTACTGCATGCATCATTGGTTTTCTCTTTTCTTTATGCTCTTGCGCCCTAGAGTGAAATGATGGTTGCTTCGTCCGTCCAGCTTATTGCGGGAAAGGTGGGGCTTTGTGATTTGACCCCTCATCGCTCATTTTCTACTATTGCGGCGCTACGACCGGGGTGCCTCCAATTCCAACCGCTACTCCGAACTGTAATTTGGTGCATCGCATGTGGAACAAGATGGTGGATGAGCCACATGTCGGCCAAATGGGTCCTGTTAAGTGTGTCGCCATTTCGTGTGCCGACTGACCCTGCTTGAGTTGCTATGCCAACACGACAGGAGCAGCCTACCACTTGGTTTTGCTCCTTGGTGAATCCCGACTATATTGATCTAAAATGATACGTATTGTACTACCATCTCTGTCTCATTTTTTAGGCGTCTCGGTTTATAGGGCGTGCACGTAGTTCTAGGTCATCCATTTGACTAACTAAATATGAGTTACTATGTCACAAAAAGTGTATCATTGGATTCTTAAGCTGATGTAGTTTCTAAACATATAATGTTCATCACATACATAGCCAGTTAAATTCTCAACCTAGAACGACGTGCATGCCATGTAAACCGATACAGAGGAAGTAGTAAAATGAGGTGATTTTACCGAGCGATCAGCGGGGGAGCATGGCCTGTCATGCGGTCCCACGTGTCATGATGTACCAAGGCGATGCATGTGTCCCTCTTGAGACAGAAGCAATACTACGTGGTTAGAGATGATGGTGAACCGAAGCGTGAAATAATGGTTGCTTCGTCCATCTCGGAAGGTGCGGCATTGTGATTTGACGTCTGATTACTCATTACTACTACTGGGGCAGTACGACTGGGGTGCATCCCCCTGCTATTCTGCACTGTTATTTGCTGCTTGACACGTCGACCCGGTTGCTATATATCCCACATGTCGGCGAGAGGAAGTATAGAATTCATTAAAGCGAGCATCGATGGAGGAGTACAAGACACATCTTAGTTTTTGCTGCTTCGCGCGATCCATTGATGCAAACCCGGACTAAAAAAGGCAAGGGTGGGTATTTTCCCGCGCGGTAGGTAGGGGAGTTTGGCATAGTCTGTTCGAGGCAAGGAGGCAGGAAGGGAAACAAGCAAATAAAGGTTGAGCGACTTAGTTTTGGAAAAATCTGATTTTGCAGAGTACGTACCCAATAGGGTTTATAGGGCTCATCTAAAAAAATTCATTTTTCCATTTTAAGTCTCAGTTCTACTAGTAGTAGTAGTACCATCACATGTTGGATTTTGAGGTGCGTTAAATCACCTGATGCAAGCAGTGTCAAGAGAAAACTCAGCAACGCATGTAGAAGTTCATGGAAATTTAGTGGTCATGCATGCATTCTTTCTAGTTAATGCCTCGGTAAACATAACTTCTTGAGAAAAACGAGCGTACTAATTACTTGTGCAAACTATGAAATTAATTCCACCACTTACCGTCTACCTTGGTTGGAGAGATTTTGAAATTGAGCCATAAACTGGAAAGGAGGGAGTAGTAACTTTTGTCTCGATTACTATTTGTGGCCTTGTATAGAAGCGAAATGTATTTTTTTATAGTGGCCTTGTATAAGTAAATGAAGAGAGTACTAAAGGACATACATATTCCAAACAATATGATAATATCTCTAACCAAGATAGGGACGAGGAGTAAATGGAGGGAGTAGTAAAGTTTTCTCCTTGTCCCGCGAGACACCGCGCGCGTGGCGAGGGAGCGGGCGTAAGGCGTACAGTACTAGTAAGAAAGCTTCACCTCATCCTATGAGCCACCGCGCCCGTGGGCGGGGGAGACAGCGTACTAAGTAAGCTTCTCCTCGTTCTGCGAGTTGATGGGACGCATCAAAAGTACTCCAGTGTATACAGCCTTGCCTATAAGGTAGGCCCCACATGGTTTTCCCCTTTTTTAACATAACGCGTCAAGTCACAGTTTGTTTGTTCACCCGTGGTAGACGATCCTCCCTCAATCAAGTGGACAACCAGTACACGTGTCAAATTACCACGTGGGCTGCCTTTTCATACAGAAATGAGCTCCACCATGTACCCGCGCAGGTGTGGTTGGGAAAGAGATGGGGGTACGTGTGTCGTTCGTGCACCTCTTCTCTTCATGCACGCCCCCACCTACGTGGGTGTGTGTGAGAGAGATACAAACCTAGACATAATGCGTCGTCCATCCCCATGCCTCCGCGCAGTCCGACCACTAGTCACAACCATGCCCCACTCCTCCTCACCTTATCTCTCATCTTTCTCCCTCCATTTTTATATACAAGGCCACTTCAAAATTACAATTTAGAGATATACAAGGCCACTAACACTAATCGATGCAATATTAATGGTGTTTGCCTCATAGTACTAGCAAAGAAGGACATTATTTATCCCTTGCATGCATGCGGGAGTGTGAGCATTGGCTTCATGCACATGAAAGAGAAGAATACACATTAATTTACACGGCAAACAAGGAAACAAGGTAGCTTGCAAAATTGACTTAGAAGACATTAATTTTCACCTTGGTACCAGTAATATGGTTTGTGACCTTGTATACAAAAATGGAGTCTGATAAAATTCTTGAGATACCATTTTTTCGATAAAATTCTCGAGATATCATTAGTTTTTACAAATGGGATTACTCCTGCATGGGTCAATCACAATAGGTGTTTTGTAAAAAAATGCATCATGTTGTTCCGTGCAATGCACGGGCATCTTGCTAGTCCATGAAAACAACACATGGCAAAATTTCACGGCGAACGAGGGATTTGAATCTGCTGGTAGGGGTTGTTTGGATCTTGCTCGAGGTAGCCAAAATATTGGCGACCCTTTTGTCCACCGGTGCCTTTGCCACTGATGAACGAGGAATGGCTCGGGTGCTCATGCATCCACCAGCGCGCACGCTGGAGACAAGCTCGCGCGAGCTGTGTTTTTTTTGTCCCACCACGCCGCCCGAGCCGTCCGCAAACCAACCGGCGACCCGCAAATTACGCCATCCAACCGCAGTCGCACACATTATGACAATAACTCAACCAACCGGACGAAATTCATGCAAACACGGCGATATTTCATATAAACAATGACGGAAATCATATAAAACACAGTATTTTCATACAAACATGACGGATTTCTCTACATTCAAATGAACTACGTGGTGCTAGTTCTGGACAGCACAGGTATATAATACCTGGACTAAATAGTCGCCCGCCGGTCCATTTGTGTCCCTCATGTTCGGCAGCACGATCACCGGATTGCCGGGAGCCTAGGAGGTATATGCTTGAGCGCAAAGGACGGCTCGCTTCCCCACTGCCCAACCGATATCATTGGCTGATGCCCAAGATGATGGTGGAAGGGGGCTTCCCTGCTTTCGTGGAGCCCATGCGGGGTCGACGAAGGTCCTCGCAACAAAAGGATCCGGCAAGACACCTGTTGTGTACGCTGGCGCCGCCTCCGCAGTGGCCTTCATGGGACCCAAGCGGTGGCGGCCTCCCGTGATCTACTTCTCCTCGATGATGGCGGTGGACGCGAAGGCGCTGGCCACCGACTCATCGCTCTCCGCACACCTGGCTTCTGTCGCTGCTTGCATGGCGCGGCCGCCGGCATGGGAGTCTCGGTCACAGAAATGGGAGACGCGGTCGTAGACATGGGAGGCGCGGTACGAGGCAGCGGCGTGGACGGCAGCAACGATGCCCGTGCGCCGCTCCTCGTCGAGCTGGCCTAGAGCGGTGAGTTGCTGAACCACGCGCCGGCTTGGGGCGGCAACTGGCTCCGTCGG